>NC_055688.1:11762354-12062354 GCF_017639745.1 Melanotaenia boesemani
TTCCGTACATTGATTGTCAGCGCAACTTAAGTTTCCTGCGTAAGGATGTGGGCAAAGACTTGGCCGGCTGTATATCTGGCTCAGAATGAGAGCTGGAATGAAGCACAGGCTTTTATTTAGCAATCTATTCATGGCAGTGCTAAAGCTTGGAGTAAACATTGAATTTCTAACTTCTAAACAGGCTCTTCTACTTTCAAGTGACTTCTCCTTCATTTAAATCCCTGTTTGGAAGCAAAAAGTGACTTTTCTTAAACTAAAGTTCCTCGATGCAATAATAAAGTGAAGTCGTACATGCATGCATGTTCCTGTATGACTAAATGTTTAATTTTCTACAAATCTTGTCTGAGAGGTTTCAGCTTATGGGCCACATCTCAGGATTACCCAATTCATAACTTCAGATATGAGGAAAAAGTGAATAACTGTACACTTTGATTTCAATACCACATGCTAAATCTTTCAAGATTAAAACAGTGAAATTTTTGGCTCTGAAAAGAGGAATACAATCAAATAATGTCCTGAAATCCCCCTACTGAAAAAACTGACCTGCCTCCAGGTCTGAGATTTACAGTCAATATAGTATTCCGATATAAGAGAAATGGCCAGAAGCGGGGCTTTGTACAACTTTTCTCACATTCAGAGTGAAGAGAAGGGAGTGAGGCAACAGCTGTGCAATAAAAAACCTGTGGCCTCATAAGTTAACATTAAATCTGAGTCAATATGCTTTCTTTCTAATCTCTCGCCTCTCTCCAGTCTGACTTTTTCCATTCATTTCAACTGTGTCCTTTGGCTTGGATGCGGGACCACAGACCTTTGAGAGGCAGGCAGGACCTGCCTTTTGCTCACTGCAGGATTTAATGTCCATATCCTGCCTTAAGCAGCCGAAGACGGAGATTTTAACTAATTGGGAGTGATGCTGCTGATGTAATGCAAACTGCAGGAGCCTTTGAGGAACTATGAGAAAGGCAGGCCAAAAAAAAAAAAAAACGCTCGCTGGCCGCTGTGTGACACCTGTGGTCAAAAAACATCTCAGATAACATCAACACATAAGCCAGAAAAGAAAGATTTCTATGCACATGTGTCTTGGGGAGAAAACTGCATGTGTATAAACTGTAAAGTGAGGATGTGGGTGTTTGTACCGCTTTGAAAAAGAAGAAAATCTGTCTTGTCCACTTTGTGTCACTACACCGAGTCCGGTGTACGGCCAAAGTTAAAGGTTGAACAAGTCACTCTTCTCTTCAAATCAAGATTAATAATCCTTATTTCTTTGAATTATTCCATTCATTTTTGTGACATCTATTGATGTAAACGAACAGTTTAAAGTGTTGCTCATGATTTTGTATAGGCAAAGCTATTTAGTCAACTAACTTAAATTAAAAGGTACTTTTTGCTTGATAACTAAACTACCTTACACCTTACAAGCATAATGAATATGGCACCACTCTTTTCTTCATAATCAGTTATTTAAATGGTTGTTTCCTGGACATGATCAGGCTTTTTTGACCTAAATATCTGCAATTTTTGTCATGATAATGATCAAATGTGAAGATACTAAATAGAGACTTAAGTCAATTTCAAATGACAGCTACAACTGACCTAAAAGAGACAGGAAAAAAAAATAATAAAAATAAAGCATATTTTTTACTTCAGCTACCATGATATTAATTCTGAATGAAAACAAGTGGAAAACGGGCACAAAAAAGAAAAATAAAACACTTTCAGACAGAACAGAAACTCAGAACAGAAGCCATTACCTCATCTGCATCAGTGGCTGTTAGCTGCATTATCTTGAAGCCATCTCCGACATTCTCCTCAATGGTCACATCAAGAATATCATTAGGAAAAACAGGCGGGTTGTCGTTGATGTCCTGCAGTGTGATCTCCACCTGCAGAGAAAGAATAAACACCATAGTTTCCATGAAAGCTCTGCCAAATGGCTACCGTCTGCACATTGAGATCACTGCAAAGAAGGGAACATTTCTGTCTTCTTGGATTTCAGAAGATGAAGAAGCTGCAATTGCTGCGAAAATGAATCACCCTCTGACTCCAGAGAAGTTAGAGAGGAAAAACTGTGAAATTATTAGGCAGCATATATTACTTTAAAAAGTTTTAAAAAAGGGAGGAAGGGAGAAAGAAATAGTGTCAAAGCTAAAGCACACATCTGTTTAATTTTGCAGGGCATTAAAAAGTATCCTTTGACATAAGCTTTTCTGTATTATATTGTGCAATTCAAATAGTTTAGACCTACAAAATGACATTTACATGCAACTAGCATGATTGTATTAGCAAACACTATTTTGCTTATTTTTTCCTGCAAATCAGTTAATACTCAAAAACACTTTCCAAAAAACCTATATAACGCCATCTGAAGATATATAATATAAAATGAGATTAACACTAAACAGACTGAAAAGGAAGGAAGGTTAGTCTATGGCTAGCTTGCCAGTACTATGACTTGTAACAACTAAAGCTTCTAGCAAAATTCTCCGGGTTTAATATGGTTAAAATGTGATTGAATATTGTAAATAAATTGAATTGAACGTTGATTAATTAAAGCATTACTTAATTACATAGAATTTCTAGACAAACTTGTTTTACTGCATACAGCTATTATGAAACGTGTCATTTGCGGCAGGGCATAAAGAGTTATTGATGATGAGAAATTTATTAAATCTAATATAATAAGTAATACCAACTCTTCTACATTACGAAGCCAAAGTGGTAAATGTGCTCCCTACATCTCACTCATTTGAGATTTTTTTTAATCTTTCCTTCGATTATATATCTAAAAATGTTCATTCTTACAAAATTATACATTTAAGTGGACAAGAAATGGGAAAAGGGACATTAACATGATTGTCTCCCCATTGGTTGTATGGTTGAATGTTAAACTGTAATATGTTCACATATCAATAGAACTGCACTGTGGGTCCACTGCAGGCTTTATATTGTCACTGGAAATCATGGACATTGTACCATTTACAAATTGACTTCAGGCTCTTTTCTATAGAGACGTGCAGTGAGTGTAACAGTAGAGCAAACTAACTGCAGCTGAGGGAGTTTCACTTTCAAGTCTTAGAAACTAAAATAAACATACATTACAGTAGACCACAGACCCCCCATGTGGAGGAACTTTACCCCACGTAAAAAGTGACTTGTTCTGATAAGCTAAATTTAATACAGATGCAGCAGTGGTAAGAGTTAAGCCTGTGATTAGATCAATTGTTTATGTAAATTATGCAACTTAAAGTAAAGCAATATGATGTGTAATTTATGCCTTATTTAACAGACGACCATGTGGAGCCCCAAAGATTTTCTTACCACACTTGGAGAACCTCCCGCCAACAGTTTAGCTTCAGGCTATACTATCCATTGTTGTGATTGTGTTTTGTCATGCTTTTGGATAAAATGTTGGTATTCAAATAATGGAAGCCTTTAAGCCATTGGTATTCAATGATATCATGGACAACAGCATGCAGCAGCTATTGTCTCGAAGGCATAGCATATGATTTAAAGCATTTTGTTCTTTAAAATGACACTGCCCCCATGGACAGAGGCCCTTCTGATAAAAGTATTTAGAAAAATTACTGCAAAGGCAACAAACACACAAGAGAACAGAACTTAAAGCTAGAGAGCATTTTTACTGCTGTGAGCCACCTATAGCCATGCATTCAGAAAGCAGCTGCACAAGGTAGGCTATCCAGTTCTCTAAGGGAAAATGGAAACCCTGGAGACAGTGAGAGTGAGACATTTATGGTTTCACTTCAGAGTCTAGAGTGGCAATATTATATTTCCATTCTTATCCCACAACTTAGTACTGCTATCCCCTCCGCCTCATCCACTAACCCAAATATGCATTTCAAAGCCAGTAAACATGGCTTTTGAATTATAACAGACATTTTGCTGCACATTCTTTGTTTATTACTTCTATAAATATGGAAAAGCCGTGTTTAAATTCTCCAGTGATAGGATCTCCATTAATGTTGACAGTGATTATGGTAATTCATGTGTAAGGCATCACAAGATGCCTGCACCTCAGAATCTACTTTAACATGTATAGATGAAGAGTTGGGGAGATGAAGTAAGAAAAGGCAATGGAACAGTTGTCAAAAATCTACAATGTATGCAGCTTTCAACAACAGTTTCCCATTGGTTATTCATAGTGCAGACAATAGGCCTCAAGGCTACATGACCACTGAGGTGGAGGTCAGACTCAGCAGTCTATTCATGCACTGCTTTTGACAGGAAGAGCAGTTTTCACATGTCCCACAAATCTACTTTGCAACAGAAGCAGGAAACTCTGAACAACAGCTGCCACCAACTCCTTTTAGAAAAAAGCTTTGCTCATTAAAGATGACCCAGAACCAAAAAATGTTTTGAGGGTGAGATGACTGAAATGGTGTCACATGCCGACTGAATAAAATATGCTTTGACTGTTTACTGTTTTGACACCATGCGGGCAATTCTGCACTAGGTCACAATTACAACGAACCTCCTCAATGAAAAACTCCTCATCTGATCTGGCAGAGGATGTTGTCCACTTATTAAACCCACTCTGAGTTGATGTCTGTTGGTCAGCATGAGTGGAGATAATTAAAGGACAAGACTGATTATGTCCCAGGCAGCAGCGATGTAGAAGTCGCGTAAACAAGTCACAACGACAGTGGCTCTCGCTTTAACTTGCGCCTGAGCTGAGGGACCGGGGCAAAGTCAACAAACAATGAATATTTATCTCCCGCCCTGTGTGTCCCCTTGATGTGTAAATAATGCAAGGCCCACTTCTGAGGAGTGAACTAATTAGGGTAGAAGTGCAGTTTTTAGAAATAATTACGCCTCACGCTTCTAGTTTGTATTATCCAAACTCCCACGGGACAGAAACATATCAAAGAGTGAAAATTCATTGGAGGAAGAGGAAGCAAGGTCAGAAGGAGGGGGGGTAGAGGAGAGAGAGGCAGGAAGAGAGCTTTTGTTTCCTCGACCTGTCTGCGGCTCAAAGTGGGCAGGCGGCGAACCCAGACGCCATGGCTCAGGCAGGTGAAACACATTGGTTTACAAGCTAAAAGATTGTGTTTCATGAACTACTGTTTCAAGTTGCAGGTGCTGCTAACTGGCTGCCAGGGTTTTATTATTTATGGGGAGGTATGAATGATTCACACGTCAAGTGGTTCCTGAGGGCTGTCGATTATGAGACCGTAAGTGATGGAAGGTATTTGTCCAAGAGGTTGAGACTCAGCCATGATAAATTCATCCTGGGGCAAAATTCCCAAAGCCTGTAGGATATACCCAGAAATGACAGGTAGGGTTATTTAGATGTCTGAGCTCATATTATGTAATCTAGTCTTTTCTCATAAAATTTAAATTTAAAGGGCCATTTTACTTGAATTACAAAAAGACATATTTTTCTACTAACCTCTACAAGTATATAGCTGTACAGATGTTTTTTATTTATTTGTACAGAGGTTTAGAGAGATTTTTGTGCTGAGACCCTAAATATAATCGGGCTGTATTAACTTTAAAATTTGTTGAGCTCAAAGCATTAAGATATGCATATTTTTTTAATAATTCCAGATTAGAAGTATCCAAGAATGTACTTGTCAAATACAATTTGGAAAAGCAAAATCTTTAAAATCATCATCACAATCAGACATCTTTAAAAAGACTTGCCTGCAGAGGTTGAAGCAGTCAGCAGACATGAAAGCACAGGCATCGAGTTTAAAGTAACAGAATGTACCAAAAAAAACGTCTTCTTTTCCACCGCAATGTCGATTCCACAGCGAGGAGAAACCACAGTTCTGGTTACAGCTGAAGGTAAAAGCATCACCTGCATCCCTGAGAGCATGCAACCCACTTTACCAAACAGACGCAAATGCAGCTCAAGTTTTAACTTTCCCACTAAAAACATCTCATACTTGCAGTTCTGCCAAATCCACTGCAGGCAGATGGACAGTCAGACAGACAAACAGGGGAGAAAGACATCCATTATGTTCCATGAAGGCCATGCACACATTTTATTGGTTATAAACTCAGTTGTTTTTAACAATCGGTGGAAAGCCTGATTAATTGTGCAATGGCTTGCATTACAGATAAGTAATACGGTGCATACCTACTCCACTGAACATCAACAACCTCTTAGTGAAATCCACATCATTAGTAGAAAAAGTGTCTTCCAACTTTGCTGGAAAAAACGGTGTTCTCTCAATGCAACTGATGCAATAGTTCGCCTGTAAATGTTGAGATCACCAGATCATAAAAAGCAGAGCAGGGTGCGCCTCCTGCAGGAACTAACCATCTCAAAATGATTAAATGTCTTATTAGCTGCTGCTGACGACTCAGGGTCAGGGGTTGGGGGGAAGCACCGACTTCCAGCACTCATTATCCTTGGCCTCTGAGATTAAGCGATTCCACTTTGCATCATCCATTTTTCACTGATGTGCATGAGCCCAAGTTGGGCCTAATGTGTTAAAAACTGGGATCAAAGTGCAATCTCAAATACAAGACTTCATTATAGAGCCAGAGCAAGAATCCTATACTGTTAAAAGAAATTTTGGAAGAGAAGAAACAGGTAAACATCTTGCATAGTCATGAAAGATTAAAAAAGCCTTTGAATGAGCTGATAACAGCAAAACGTGATTACAAACATGCAAAACTAATTGAATCTGAGGTACAATGTGCTGTTTGTTCACAATGACATGATGGTTATCTAAGGTTACATTGGTTTAATGCTTCAGCCAGGCCTTGCGTAATGTGAGGACAGCTTTTAGTGGCTAAAAGAAGCGGTAGGCTGGCACAGCTTAGGTTAGTAGCAGAGTATTCTAACAGAAGCAGAAAAATACAAATGCTCCAGTTGCTATGTTTCCTAAAAAGAGCAGGAAAATCATCGCTGAGCTTTTTCATATTCAGAGAGGATACATCCTTTCCAAATACTGTCTCTGAAACCTTTGAGGATCTGCACCTGTGAAGGTCAGTGAGGACATCCAGAGTAATTCCCACAACTGGTCCACCAAAGGATCAAACCTCCAGGAGCTTCTAAAGAACCCCATACATATTGGAAAGTCATACTTTTCTCATGCTTCTTGCTCTATTTAAGGTCCAATACACTGGATGAAGGAGTCTGTCATCGTCTTAACTCTAGAAATGGATAACCGTCTAGAAAAAGCCCAGAACCATATACGTTTGCCTTAATCTAAAAACCACCCCATACAGTTTTTAGATGGTTCATGCACATCTGAGCTCCACGCTGTGAGAGAAGCAGAAAAGTGGGACCTGAGTGGAGGAAGACCACATTCAACATAACTCATTTCATGAAACTCTACAAAGGCCATCATTATTTTACTTCATTTTTACCTCCTCATCTACCTTTCCTGGTGGTTGTTTCAAATGTTTAGACTGAATGTCATAGACTCTTGCCTCCAGATTAATAGGGCTGAAAAACTCATGGGTTCTGTAGGTCAAGGATATTGGTAAAAGTGCCATTTCTGCTCTGTGTTTTAACACCAAAAGGAAACAAAACTAAATAATTACGACAAGGTCAAACCGATCTCTTCTGCATGGCTTCTTCAACACGTGTACAATCACAACTGGCCGGATCTGTCAAACAAATGCCTGCAGGGTAATTCATCTTCCAACCGCAGTCATCAGGCTCAGCAAAGTGCATTTGTGCTCAGGAGACAGGAATTTGAGCGAGTTGGAGATGGGAAAAAGCCAGGGAAAAAAGCAGACAAAGCTGGATGTCAGCCAAACCTCAACACGCTGTGCAAGAGAGAAGTCAGGATACAATCATATCCCCCTCAAGTCCCCCCAAAATCGTCTGCAGACCTTTGTCAGGAAAAAACAGAGTAAGTTATAGAAAGAGGCAGACAAAACAAAACAAAACAAAACAAAAGAGTCTGCAAACTATCACAAAGCACCTTGGCTTCATGTAGCCAACAAGCTAGGGGAGAGAGAGGATAGACTATGTTGGACAAGTGGTTTTAATAAAGGGGATCACTCTCGTCTCTGTGGACCACTTCACCAACTGTTAAAAGATTGTTTGTCTACAGCAGGCCCCCTCAAGTCCCCTGCGAACCCCTGCCAAAGGAGGTTCCCTCTGAGCATTCCTGGTTGGATACATAATCCAACAGAATGAATAACCTACCAGGTCATGTGGGCCAAGATATTGTTTCATAGAGACTCTGAGTCCATCTTTGCAAACAGAACAGTGGAACAAATCATGACTCACTGCTATTTTTATAATCATGCATCCAGTGGCAAAGAGTGCAAACTGAGGTTCTTCTTCACTATAAACGGACATAACTCTTTCCCTATTACGCTTACCTTCAAGACTCAGATGGAAAGTTTAATTAGACCTTGTGCAAGATCAGAGTAGATCTAATGGAGGCAAGGCAAGATTTAGTTCTCCTTGAAGCTGGAGCACATTTCAAAGCCATCATTCAAATTACCAGAGCCTATTAAATGCAGCACGTTCAGGATCCACACACTGAAAGGTTAGAAGAACATCAAAACAGGTATTTTCTTCTACTTGTGAGATGAAAGCTAAAAAACAAAATAATTAGCCTATTTGTGAAAACTATGCTTTGAAGATGGAAGGAAAGAAATGTATTTTCTCTTTATCAGTTGCCTGTCGTTTTTTAAGGGCTTCTTAAAAATGGAAGGAGACCGTAACTGCAGTCTGCCGCCTTGCTCAGCGGTGGTGCCACTGACTCTGCGTGAGTCTATGGCCTTATCACTCTACTTTCTCCGCAATTACCCACAATTACAGCATTCGGATCACACAGACCATGGAAAGGAGAGAATCTGAGAAACAAAGCTTTTACTGATTGCTCAGAAACACCCCTCAAAATAGATTAAATACATTTTTTTTAACCATTTCAGTAAATGACATCAAGGGCTGCCTCATAAAATACTAATTTCTTTCTGGATACACTAAATTTCGCAGGAAAATATTCTCCTCATGATTCCAGTTATCACTTAGCTGAGAAATATTCAACCTTTATTATAAGATAAGCTCATCTCGTCTGAGATACTAAATAAGATGACAGCATGTTTTTTTTATTAAGGATTAGAGGTTAAAGAATACTTCTCAGCCTGTGGATGAGCATGCAATCTTTAGATTAATATATAAGAAAGGAAATCTGTACAATTAGAGAAAAATGCTTCATCTATCATCCAAAGGCTGCTGTAGAGTACATTAGTGCACTCCTTACTCTATATGTATGATGAAGTCAGAGCCAGTGCCACCTGGAATACTCACAACATGAATTTGAGATTGTAGGTTTATATATCATGAATTTATCACACTGAAAAGAGCCATTTTTCACCAGACACACATGTACTTTTTATTATATACTATGTTTCACTGCTGGACCTTACTTAATGGAGTAATAATGAAATTTAGTAGAAATATGTTTTTAAATAAAGAACTGATTAAGTTCCAAAAAGTAATATCATTGCTTCTTCCAATGCATATTTGCTGAGATATGTCTTCAGCTTCCATCATAAATAGGTATATTGTATACATATATATCAGAAGGGAGGGATTGTTTCCACACAGCCAAGATGGAAAGCTTAGACTTTAAATCAGAGGGATTTTCACTGATAAATGCTCAATCTTGAATTCCAATACACCAAAAAGATCAGGCATCTTTCCCTAAATCCAACATTGGTTTCCAAGACTTTGGCAGTGCTGCATGATGCTTTAAAGACTATTATAGTCTCAGTTTCATAGTTCTTTGGAAAAATGATGAATACATGAGATTTTCAGGAACTCAGGGGACGAGAAACACATCAGTGAAGGATTTTTGTTTGGAACTGACCTAAAATCCTGCAGAAAGCTAATACTGTAACCTAGAAATGTTGGTTAAACAATTAGCCTGTGGTGTAATGATATTTAGGACTGATTTGATTATCAGTTCATTAAATCTGATTTCCATCGGGGTTACTGTTATGGTTGGCATTAAATGAAAGGAAATGTTGTTCCCAGATGTTGCATCTGCCTGTCAGTGTATTGAGATGCATCCTTTTTCATTTGTATTAAATCTTATTGCACATGCACTTAAATATAATTAGGACATAATGCCTGCCGTGAAGTCTGTTACCAAGCAAGTTATTAAATGAATTTTAAAATGAACCAAACCCATAAAAAAGGTGAACTGAGAACTGAAAACATATATACTTGAACAAGTGTACGAGTCAAGGTTAGCAAGCCAGAAATGTACAAACACATATATGTGTGTGTGTGTGTGTCCATAAGAAGGGTGTTGTAGAAACCAGCTTTAATCCAAAACAGGACTTGGATTGTTGTGTGAAAAGCCCCAGGCACCCCCTGCAGCTCCTGTTTATGTGAAAAAATCCTGAAAACATTAGCACAGAGCAGCAACAAAGTGGGGGTGGGTTGGGCACATAAGACTGTGTGTGTGTGTGTGTGTGTGTGTGTGTTGAGGGGGATGCAGTAGTCAAACTTGTGGCTGACCTGTGCTCCTGGCGGAAACCCGACTGCCACCCAAGGCTCCCGCTGATCAAATTAAAAATAACACAGTAGCTTAAGTGACTTTTTTGGGACTATGAACAGACTGAAGTTTAAATTCAACAACTGCACTTTTGTTGCTGTTTTACTAAATTAAAAAAAAAATATTGATGACCTGACCTGATGCTACAGCTTATTGACATGTTAGAATGTATAACGATAAAAACTATTGCAATAAAAAATAAACCCTTTTCATGTGCAGTATATGCATCCTTTGTTTTTAGGGAGCTATGTAGAGAGATTTTAATACCACTGTCATACCTTGGTATTAAAAAAGGAGTTACCTCAGCTGGGAATTAGCAGAGCTCACCAAAAGATGAAAAATAAACTGATATGTGAAAACATCAATTTGTGGTTTTGATTATGTGCTGTAAACAAAACACTGATTTATACTACTCATCTGGCTGCTGTTTGCTTTGAAACACTGACCAACAATTTAACACTTTAAAAAACAATATATTGATTTATGAGGTCTAACATTGGTAAGGACATTTTTGCACATTGCAGAGAGCTGAGCTAGCGGTCTCTACCTGCCCTAAACCTTCATGCTGAGGTACACTGACTGTTTCCAGGATCTACTTCAGCACCAACATGAGAGCTGCTGTGATATTTTAATCTAAATCTTAACTGACAGAATGAGTGTAAAAGCTTAGTCATATCCTGTATAATATTATAAAAAATGCTCAAATTATATGAGAACTTTCAGTTTTGGAGACTAGAGCATAAGAAATGATCACCTAACACTGCTGCACCACTGGCAGCATGTTGTTCTGGTTGGATGGGACATTAAGACTGATTCATGAGTTCTAGGTGCACCTTTCAAAGTCTGCATGGATCTGTTCAATAATCTGTGGATGTGGTTCCATTCATATTTGTGCAAACTCAATTTCTAAAGAGGACAGGAGAAACACTGATACAGTAAAGCGTCACCAGTATTTTCTATTAACAAGGACACGATAGACATAGTCCTTGCTATAACCACAGCTCTACTGTATGAT
The DNA here is from genome assembly GCF_017639745.1 of Melanotaenia boesemani. Taxonomy (NCBI): domain Eukaryota; kingdom Metazoa; phylum Chordata; class Actinopteri; order Atheriniformes; family Melanotaeniidae; genus Melanotaenia; species Melanotaenia boesemani. Next base: position 11,773,872 of record NC_055688.1, read on the forward strand.
GTGTTGCGCTGACACAGACTAATGTAGACACAATAGTCAACCCAGTCTTATGATACATCATGAAACTAAACCTGGTCCAGTTGGCTTATCTCAAAAGACAAGAACATTTACCATTTGCGTGTACATCCCCTCCTTATAATGAAAGGTACACTTTTGAGTACTACAATGTTAAAATCTTGGACAGAGACGACAAGAGGCTTGAGCAGGGAAAAAAGGGCTTCTATGTTGAATTAGAAAAACCTTCACTTAACAGAGAAGGACCGAGACATCACCTCTCCCGAATTTTAATAGCATTCTTCCAGCTATCCTAAGGGGACTGACAACATCATTTACATGTAGCCTGGGTGACACTATGGACAATGGTCACACTAACGCAGGGATCTCACTGTTCAATCATGGAAGGTAAGTGTTCTGCAGGTTTTAGATGTTTCCCTGCTTCAACACACCAGATTCAAGTTAATGGGTCATTGTGTAGAACAGGGATCCTCAATCCTGGTCCTCAATGGCTGGTGTCCTGTAGGCTTTATAATTTCCTTTGTTGCAAAACACCTGATTAAGAGTGGCTTGTGCATATTCTACTAACAACCTGTTGATCTGAGTCCGGTGTGTTGCAGCAGGGAAACTTCTAAAACCTGCAGGGCACTGTAGGACCAGGATTAAAGATCCCTGGAGTAGAACTTGACAACAAGCTGGGAAGCACTTAAAACCTGCATGATGGTGGCCTTTGAGTGAAGCAGCTCTAATATCAAATGACAGTTGTGGACTCTAAAACATCTGTGGTTTTTCCAGGCTACCTCAGTGAAATCTCCCACTGTCGTCATCAAAACTGAAGAAGCCTCTTTGGATGAGAACAAAACATTTTCAACTAACTAAACCCAGCCCAGTTAACTTAAATCAACCTATGTTGTATGCCATGACCTGGATAAATGAGAACCTTCACAGACATCCCCACAAGACTGCAGAGAAGCTATCTAAATGGTTTTTATTGAACAAGCATCCTTATTGCATTTCTTTTAGTCTATCTGCAAATATCTGCAGTGGGGACTAAATTTATATCAGATGCTTGACTAAACAAAATTGGTTTTGTCTGTATGGTTAAGTCTTCCCATTATAACAAACCCTAACATGTTGGTGTTTTACCCATAAAAGCTTAAATAAACTCAAGATGCAAACATGCTAAAAGTAACTTTAAGGTAATGTTGCAGTTTACTGCCTTGCTCCAATTTGTTCACCCCCTATAAGTCAAATCCGGTAACGTCATATTGAAATATCTATAATACACCGACCACCATAATCACAGCTTCACACCACATGATACAACCCTGCTATTCCTGAGCCAAGAAATACCTTATTCCATTTTCATTCATCATCATGAAATACCTTGCTTTCTTGGTGTACTATACATCTGCCGTGGTCATTTAGGCCTCAGCAGGAAACCGTTTGGCAAGAAAACTTGATCTGGAGACATTCTAAGGGGCAAGAGGAAAAAAAAACTGACAGAGAAATGTTGATGAATTTAACATGAGGTGGCGTAAAAAAAGACTTCTGCCAAATAACTTGACAACGAGGGACAGTTTTCACCCGCTGAGGCCATTCATGGAAACAGACTGGAGGGCCTTGAGATAGCTCTGCCTCTCTTTTCACTTCTCACACACATAGACACACATGGATGAAAATGCAAACTGTGCACCAATCACATGGTAGGTGATGACATGCTCATTCATACATGTGTGATGCTTGAAGGCACCCTTCCCCCTTTTACCCACACACATACTTCCAAAAGTACTTCCAAGCTACAAGGAGGTCTTACAAGGCTTCCCATGTTTAACTTTGTCTTATTATCATGAAGATGAGCTTTTAGAAGTACCATCCATCTTAATTAACCATCCATTTGTATGCGCTTTAACCCCCAAGACAAAAAAGCATGGGAAGAAATTCTGCAGCCAAAGACGCATTCTAGAGCTTTAAGACATCATTAGTAGATTAAAAAAAATAAATAAATTCAACCATCCTCCCATGTTGCCTGCACATTTCATTATCTACCACTGTTCATGGCAATTCTCATTTTTACCCTTTGGGTTTTTACAGATGTCAGCCAAAACTTTCTCCACAGACCAGGAGCTTCACTTTTCGTTCCTTTAAAGTTCAACATAATTTGAGGCACCCTCTTCTTGATTTACTGTCCAGCCTTAACATCAATGCCTCGCTGTCTGTAAAGCAAAAACGACTGACGTATAGCATGCCGCTCTGTGGCTACTGAAATAAGTGAATATAACTTCTGCCTTCAGATGTCAAGCACGAACAAACAAATGTCAGCCTCCATATGATCTGTTTTCTCTCACCAGTCCCGTGGCTAAATGGCTCTTAAAAAAGAAGAGCTGCTGAAAGATCACTATTTTAAAGTGTCTGTGTTTAAGCAGATGTCTGGCTTTCGATATAGTCACTTCTGTGGGTGGTGTGTGCATTTCTCTGTGTGCAATGGGGGGCTTCCCATTGGGCTTGTGTCTGCAAAACAAAAAGGAAATGTTTCAAAAACAGCCTTATGGGTAATTCGCCTTCACAGCCATCGCTTTTTTCTTTTCTTTTTCTCTTTTTTGTCTGATGGCACGCTTGAATGCAGCCGAATAGCTGAGAGACAATTCGTCTCAATTCCGCTTTCAGGAAACCTACAGAGACTATTAATTGTCAACTCATAAAGGCTCCATAGACACCCCATGAGAGAGGAAGCAGCTCATACTCTAAGACGTTTTTTCTCACTCTCCTCCTCCATTCTGTCTGTATCTGCTGCCATCCATTACACCTTTGGGTTTTCTCCAGGGTTTAGAGGGTCAGCGCGCGAGGTCAGAAGGTGATGATTTATTCCTTTGTGCAGTTGCATTGTAGGAGCCCTTTGGTTACAATAGGGTCAAAACTGCAGTTTAGCACAAGGGTGTCATTTGTAAGCTGACCTCTTCTACAGGTCTGACATGTATATTGTGGATTGGGAGAGGAAAAGAAGAGGGACAACACACAACTTCTGGTCTTCATTTCTACCAATCGTTGCTTTAAATAAATCCTCCAGACTCGTACCCCCAACAGACAGACAGACTGACCAGATAACAAGGCTTGCGGGTGTCGGGGGATTTGACAGAAAGAAATATTAAGACAACAAAAGAGCTTTGCCAGTCTCTGCTAATCTTCAAACATGGGAACTGAAACAAAAAGGCTTTTAAAAATGGAGAACAACAAACTCCATAAAAGTTGGTGTTTACTAGTGTGGGAATTGTTTAGTCTAGTGACAAAATCAGCAACAAAAGAAAAAAAAAAATCAAAAGTCATTATCAATATCTGTGGCAAACAATGTGGAGATGAAACACAAGATAAACAACATGTCTAAAACTCCCAAGCAAACACACAAACTCACCCTTGAGAAGTGGCATCCTAATTCAACATTTACAGAACATTTTAAACAATGCACCTTGGGAAAAGCAGACTGCTTTCAGAACCACAATCTTTGTGAGATATGTTTAGACTGAGTGGCTTTGAATAACACAAATACACAAGAGGTAAGATTGTATCCAGAGCATCTACAATGTTAGAAAATCAAATGTGCTTTGCTTTGCCGTTTGAGGCAGTTGTAACAGTGTCAACGATAAGTTAATGTAACAGAGACAAGGTTTACCTACAAACTGTCAAAACCATTTATATGACTTGTTGTAGAGCTGCAAAGAAAAAAAAAAAGAAAAAAAAATCTATGTGATCAACATATGTGCCAGAGTTGTTGATGTAATGTCAAATGATGAAAACATTGGTTTGATGTTTGCATGTTATCCAGGACAGAAGGTAAAAAAAAGAGAAAGAAAAAAATCTTCTAGCGTCTAAGCCGGAGGACGTCTGGCTGCTGTCAGTCAGTGCACAGAAGAGGATTTAAGAAGGCCTACACTGGGGTAAAAGGGCTTACAGTGTCACATATGATCTGGTCACCGACAGGAACAGTCACCACCTTCACCCCCATCCGTCCTACCCCCATAACAGCTCTGGCCTAACATGCATGGATGAAATCAACCACTTGGCACGATACAGCTGAAAGTAAAGGAGGACTTAGTGAGTGGAAAAAAGAGGAAAAGGCAACAACCGAGAGAGCAGAAGAAGACAAGTGAGGCTCTAAAGTCACCTTTTGCCACCTCTTGCTTCTAATTTCCTTCCACTTTTCCCATCCTCTCCACACAGTATTTGGACGTGTGACAGCGATGTAGCACTACATTGTGGGACGTAACTGAAGCTAGAAGCAATGTCAGCTGTGTGGTCATTTTTCACTGTGTCAAAAGAAGATACTCGAAAAGACGTATGCAATATAAGTCGAAGTGATGCGAGGAGCATGCCGTCTCAAATCATTCAACACCACAAATTTGATTTGTCATCTGAAAAACTACCATCCAGAAGCTCACAAACAATGGCAGGAAGCTAACGCCCCTAATGTCTGGATCATTTTTACTTTGTACAGAATTTGATAATCTTAAACCTTTTGAAGAAAATATATATATCGACATCGGTAAATATCGGTTATCGGCCATAATATTAATATCGGTATCGGCCAAAATTTTCATATCGGTCCATCACTAATTTAAAATATTTTTTTACCAAATGAATATACTGTTTACTGCAGGGGTGTCCAAAGTCACTTCTTAAGGGTTGCTGTCCTGCAGGTTTTCAATGTTTCCCTGCTCCAACACACCCAAAGGCCTATGACGTTTTGCAATGAGTTTGAGACAGATGTGTTGGAGCAAGGAAACACTGAAAACCTGCAAGATTGTAACCATCAAGGACTGAAGCTGGAAACCCCTGGTTTACTGTTTTCTTAACAATCTGAATCCTCCTGTCTGGGTCTAAAGAGGCCACATTAAGATTTTTCTTGCAGCCTTTAATTTAGCAATTTATAAATTAGTCTCACATAATGATGGTAAACACAGCAAATGCAACAGCACCTGAAATTTCAGCTTTGGTTATGTCTTCAAGGTTAAATTAATAACTTTCTCAGACAGTTTCAACAAAAAGTAACCATGAAAACCTTATATTGAAGAACTGTTTTTTAGAAGTACCATGTAGAAATAGACATAATAAATGTGCAATATTCTGTTCACCTTTATGACTCCTTTGATGGATGATTTAAAAATAATTAAATTTCATAACAACGTGTGCATATTTCACAGTTATTAAGCAATGTAGCATTTTACTTCATCCACTCACACACACATCACTCTGGCGGTTCCCACTATTTATTTTAATTCCTGTTTCTATTTTGCCGCTGCATGCAAGACCTCCTCTTTCAGTTGAGATTTCTGTCATGTAGCTCAATTTTCTAGTAAATCCAGCTCTTGGCCACAATTGTTTATTCTTACCTGGTTAAACAATAGTCCAAAAGTTTATAAAAATACCTGAATATTCCTAAAAGTAAAAACAAATCCAACTGTACTCCATAGCTCTAGACTGTAAATTTCAGCACACCAGACTGTCACACAGCGAGGGGTTTATTTTCTATTAGGGTGATATAATTTCCATCTGACACAAAGCTCTGCACATCAGTGGACCATTGAATTCTCATCTTTCTACCCAGGGAGAGGTCTTGCTGAGCCAACACTCAAGTAGTGTGCTTCACATTTTAACAGCTATACACATTCACACCTGGAAGGTGCCCGATCCAAAGCAGCCATGTCCTCCTGGCAACTGTGAGCCTTTATTCAAGCAATTTTGGCTTGAGTAAGTGGTTAAGTGCCTTCCTCAAGGGCGCCTAAATGTTGTATACTGAAGAGGCGTTTCTTTTTCAAGTCTTTCTCTTCAAGAAATAGCCTTCCAAACATGCAGATGCTCTTGTTTAGTTTAAGCTGTCAGAGTTTCAAAGCTGCTTCAATAGGAATAAGTTAATTGTGTCACTGGGATAGCTAAAGATTGGTGAAATGTTAAAAACTCTTTATTTAACATTTCATAATGCTAAAAGAAAACAGAAAAAAAAATTAGCTGACTAATAACTCAAATCTCTCACAGGTCTGTAAAACTCAAGCCAAAACACAACTGAAAATGTGAAAATTGAGGCATTTTGGATTTTTAGCTAAGGACAGATGAAATGGGGAAAAAAAACAGACAAACAAATAGCAAACTATTTTAAATTGATAGCCATTGCAAGCGTTACACGCGTCAGTATCATTCAGTTCAGCTTTATTCACACATATTCACAACAAGGTAATCTCAAGGCATTTCTTTCCAAAAACAGACCAATTCAATTCACTGTAGTCCAATTATAATACAATTAAGACAAATCATTATACCATCCACATTATTTATAAGCTAATTACTAGAAAATATTTGTCTCGCTCAGGAACTTGCTTGAAACTGTATAACATACAAGCTAGCTTAAAAGAAAAGAAAAGCTAGCTATCCTTCCTACCTTTTTAAAATGCACTTCTAAGGTATAATTCTATGTTAATATCTGTCTGTAAAGATTTTTCTAAGTAAAAAAAAGTACTTCTTAAGAATGTTTTCATGTCCTAAGACAGACTTTAAGTCTTCAAACTCATTAGCTGATATGTTTCTATATTGTCCAGGAATACCTCTGCATTGGATGGTTGCCTTAAAACCTGGCAGTCTAAAAAAAAATCTCTTTGAGCCAGATGGTTTGGCCGGACAGCTGAGGGTTGGATTCCCACGAAGGAAACACTGAGTTTGGAGCTTTTTCAGTTACGCCTCAACCTCCCTGCAGCACTCAGTAATGCCACGATTCAAACTCACTGGGCTGCGTGATGTTTAATTGAACCACAAGCTGTTAATCCAGGGAAAGAAAATCAACTAATCCAGATTAGGGTCAGCCAGACGGAGAATGGAATTGTCAAATGCACTCCCCGGCCTGCTGGGCACCTTTAGAGATCAGGCTCATTACTTGAAAGCCAAACATGCTCACGTGAAACAAACACCAAATGGACTTGAGGGTTTTTTTTTTTTGTTTTATTTTTTTGTCGCTCCGTGAGAAGATTCTGACATAATCTCAGACCGAGGGTTTGTTTATTTTCTGCCAAACCAAGGATCTAAACCAGGAAAAGGATCAGTGTGAGAAATGTGTGACTGGACTGATCCATGAATGGAATTTTAACAAGAAAGTTGTTAGGTGTAAGAGGCAAGCAGACTGAGGGTTATTTGATAGCATTAGCAGATGCGGTTGACACGCCTATCGATTTCATTGCTAAAACACTGTATCTAATTCGCCTTCTCCTTATCTCCATCCCACAGACAAACACATTTTCTCACTTCAGTCACTTTCAAAGCATTTCAACATTACTTTCACCATCCCTCCTATCTTTACCCACAAAGAGAATAACGGGGGCAACAACATATCTGTATGAAGCATCGATGAAGAAAATTCCTAAAACGTTCTCCGTTACTCTGGTAACACAGAGGATATTGAAAGGTTATGTCAATTCTGTTCATCACGTCAATGAAACAGCAGGACATATGGTCGGGCTCACACTGTGTTCAGCCAAAACCGAATGTGTGAGACAGTACACAAAAACTGGAAATGATAATGCAGCTGAATCATTACATATGAAAACACTGTGAAAACACACATTTTTCATTTTCATGTTCAGAGCCAATTTTTTAAACAATTACAAAATGCTCAGATAATAAAAATTGAGCAGTTTTAAAATAACTCTTTACTCCAATGAGAAGATATTGGCTCCCATAAGCAGCAAGCACTCTGAGAAGTAAAACAAGTGATTCCCACAAAGGTCTGTTAGCGGAACGGAAGGTTCCGGATAACTGTTTCCTGGGTTTGTAATGAAATTAAGAAAGAACAGTTAACAGGGATGGTGGAAGTCAAGTTGGGGTCTGTGAAACCAAGAGAACTTTAACAGAGACCTTTGGATGAAGGAAGTGTGCAAAAGCTCTTCAAGAAAATTCAAACGACTTTAAGGTTCTATTGAATTGTTCTGCTGTGTAGGGACACTTGTGTTATTAAAAAAACAAGGTCTTTTCTTTGTCCTCACCAAGAACTTCAGTCATAAGCTTGCAAATCAACACGTCTTCTGCCTTTTGCGAGGTAGTGTGTGGACTCTACAAACTCTAAACATCATCAGAAAAACGTTTTGGCTGACCTCAGAAAAGAAGTGTAGTAGAGACCTTCTTGTAGGAAGAATGAGCTAAATTCTCCAATACTAGAAGAAAAAGACTCTTAGCTGCAACATGAAGTGTTTACAGGCAGAGATTCTTGCCAAAGGAAGTGTTACAAAGTGATGACTATCCAAACTTTTGCTTCATGACATTTCTGCCATTCTGGAGTAGTAAAAGCTGAAAAGAGAAAAATAAATGCTTAGAAAAGTTTAATAAACATGCTTCCTTTAACTAGTATTCTTTATAGATAGTTAATAGTTATTCCCAGAACAGAGACTTTGAATTAAGATGTGGAATTTATGCTTGCCATCGTATGCTTAAAAGGAGTAATTTCCCAAATTTCTCTGAGGGCTCTCCGAAGGGATTAATAAAGTATTTCTAGAAAACAAGGCACTATTTTTTATTATTTGAATTACTTAATTTATTACATTTAATTATATTTGGTGAACTATGTGACGTGAATATATAATATTATAAATATATAGTCATATTTAATTTATTCAGTTTATCCTATTTCAGGCCTAATTTCTCTTAAAAGGATTAATGAAGTTGTTTTTTTTTTTGTTTTTTTTTATTCATTAATAGGTTACCGTAGTTCTTTAGTGCTTGGTAGACAGAGGAATATTTAATGTCATCTAGGCCTGCATGATATTAGGAAAACATGTGAAATGTGACTTTTCTAAATTCTAAGATGATGACGATATTGTAATATATGGTGCATCAAGTGTATAAAAATGAGCTACATTCCACTTTTGCACCCACTTAGATTTGAAATAATGCTGAACTATCTCTAATAGGAATACAACCATCACAGACCTGAATTTGTCAAGCCACATTGTTTTTGTGATATTTATTTTGTGCATCTTATTGTTGTATTTATGATACATTTTCTTTGTATTGTGTAGCCTTAGTATCTTATCCACTAATGACAGTTTGTACAATCTACTTAAGCCACAGATAATGGGAGTATTTGTCCTTTATAAAGGTTTACCATTTTACTTTCACAAGTATAACATCAAATTAAAAATAATCACAATAATTACTGTGGAAATGTTTTGCTTTAGTATTACAGCTATTTTTGGACTCACAGGGTCATCAAAACTAGTATACAAGCTTTTAAACCAAACTAAGACACCTGTAATATTCAAAGTGACTTATGTGGAAGAAGATAGTTTCCCCTCTTCTGTACTCATTGCTTGGGGTTCTGCTGTGAAACTGTTTGCTAATGTTGCTAAATTGCTAGCAACTGTAAAAATATTTCTATGTGGAATTTCTAATAAATGCCAGTGGTGATGAATCAGCAAGGGTTGAAGCTCATACTGTGTCACTCTGTAACTATAGTCCATTGTAACACAGTGATTAGAGTATATCATGCACACTGCTGTTCATAAAGCTCTCATAGCACCATGAGGGGGCTCAGATTAATCTCTCAAACAATGACAAACACCACACAAGTGTGGTACTTTACATTCTGTGGCTATTACTGCATACCAGAGGGGACCTAGCAGGAATTTAAGTATGTGGAGGTAAATCCACATTAACACAATGACAGAGTCAACATTTGCCAAATATATAGGGCTTTAAATATCAATTTATTGGCCCCTCAAGTCAGTGACTGTGGTACATTTTTGGTAGTTTGAGAAACACTGTTCTTCATTATAACAGCACGTTCCAAGAAATTAAGTCTTGAATGCAAGGATGTCAACAAAAGGGACGACTGCTTAATAATTTACCATAAAAGGTAGTCATATGGTGTTGTCAGGGTGGACATGGATACTGCATCCCCCACTGTATCCCATGCGGCACCTCTGAGTGGTTTCAGGTGGGAATGGACACTAACATTTATCCAAAAAATCTTTTTTTTTTCCCCCCTGAAACTCCAGCAAAGAGTGGAAAAAGATCCAAATTGGACTAGGCAGCTGTGTTTGGAAAAGGAAACGATTTATCAAAAACAGGGAGTGATATATGCAAACCATAACTCTGCATGCATGGTCTCATCTGCGATCGGTCTCTTCTGCAACTGTTCTCAAAGATCCATCAAGGCTGCAAAGACAGATGAGGCCACCGCAATTAGTGCATCAACAGCTGGGGAGGCCATTAGACACTCCTGGGTGTTTGCTTCATTCGCTCTGTTTAGAGTAGGCCAACCGGCATAGACAAATATGGGGCACTAATGAATGGTGTCTGTCACTGTGAGTGGGGAGAGCCTGGGTAAGAAGTAGAGAAAGTTTTTAAGGGTAACAAAGTAAAACTGGGGGCAAAAAATAGCAAAGAAAGAAGGGGAGAAGTGATGTCAAGCAAACTGTGGAGAGCTCTTAGGAAAGTCTTATGAAGATGTGTTATTTTTGCAGATGTTCATTGTATTTTGGCCACGCTTAAGAAAATAAGTGGTATTATAGTTGTGCCATTTGTCTGTGGAGAATAGTTCATTGGCTCGAGCTGCAACTATGAGCCATTTGAGGCCATTGTAACATATGCATTGGAACTGAACCCAAACTTAGCGTAATTCATGCCTAATGAATGCTGTGCACTTTGTAAGCTCTCACGATCAATCTGGAAAATTTGTGATTTAACAGGTCAGTTACTGTCTGAGTATTGCTGTTTGCATAACTGACACTAATTTGCTATCATGGAGACTGCAGGTAGGATCCAAGACGGTGAAGATGGAAGAACAGTGAAAGTATGGGAGTCTGAGAACTGTCCACCTTATCTTAAAGAATTAAGATAACCCCGAAGTGAATCATTCAACATACTCTAAACTTAATCTAAGCTGCAGCTGACGTATTCTGCATTATCTCACCTACACTCACACACTAGCATGCAAAAGCGCAAATACGTATGAAAACAAACAGATGCCATTTATCCTCGATAAGTCAAACCAAGGGAATGCACAAAGGATAAAGCCTTCACCCAAATACCCTAAATGTGGTAAATCTGCTTTTAAAAGATACTGAAAGAGCCGAGACAGGCTCAGAGATTTTGCACCATGCTACCGTGGCTCTCAGATGAGTGACAGGTTTTGCTTCCCCTCCTTCATGGGCAGAGTTCAACAAAGGTTGTTAATGTAATCTATCCAAAAAGAAGTGCACTCCTCTTTGCAACAGACTCCCCTCCATGTTGTTACTGGCAAACGCCCTGTAGCTGGCAATCCCAGAGAGTAATGCTATTTTCTGTTAAACACTCTCTTTTTATGCTTTTTTTTCCCCCTTGCTCGGCCTCTCTTCTCATCTATTCTTGAATGTTTTACAGTGAATATGTTGATTTTTTGGTCAAGTGTGGGCTAGAAATCGAAGGCCTGTAATCAGTTTTGCAAACCTCTCCGCCTTCACTTGGCCAAGCTGTTTATTTCTATCTTGATGACATTGTCCAATGTTGGTTGATGCTAAAGTATGAAGGAGCAGGACTCTCAAGTTCAAACTCTTCTTTGGTTTAAACAATGTCAAAAGAGAGCAGCTTTTTTTTTTCGTTATTTAATACAAAGCAAATAAACGGCACAGTAAATCACACTAAACTTTTCTGAGGGTGATCAGGATCTATTTTCAGAGTATGAGGAAGGCGAATTTAGAGTATCAAGTCTTGGTTATTTTCCACAAGTGCAACATGAGGGTAGTTCTGCTGCAAAAAATGCAGCCTGTAACCTATGACACAAAAACAAATGGAATACTGAAACCACTTACGATGCTAATTAAAAGTTCTACTGCATCCATTTTAAAAAAAGAGTTGAGCCAAATTGAGCTCAAACTGCAACCAGCGGCAAAGACTAAAGTATTTTTTGACAAAAAGCTTTTTAACTGCAAACTAAAGTCCTTAATTTTAATTATTTAGATTTTTCAAGAACACTTGAAACTGGTCTTTGTTTTCAAGATTTGATGTAAGTTCAGCCAACAATATATTTTTTATATATTGGCAGAAAACTGGGAAATATGTAACATAGTAAATACGGCAAAACAAAGTTTGTGCAATCCTAATCAGCTTATGATCATCATTATTCTTCAACACAGTCTGAACCCTCTCTGACAAGCTTTATTTTCTATTCAGATTGTTTTCAAGAATAGCTCTCCAGGCTTCTTGAAGGACTTTCCAATGACTTGAACTTGAACATGATCCCATGCTGCCTCAATGATGTTGATGTAATTTCCAATCCAGTTCTTGAGTCATTTGGCATAACTCAGCTTTTTATCTCTTCCCTAAAAATGGCTCCTTGTCAGTCATCCTTCTATGGAAAGCATTGTGATGATGCTTCAGAGAACAATAGATGGATCAACTGAAAGTCTAGATGCATCTCTCAGGTCCCGTACTCCTTTTTTAACTAGAAACATGTAGAAATGTAGAAACATGTCATCTGCAATGGATAAGTTTGAGGCCTGACAAATGTTTTTATCCTCCGCTTGTCCAGTTTCCTTACCGTTTTTAAGATCGCACTGCACACAAGGGGTGTTGAATTTAATCGTTTCTAGACATGACATTGGTCTGCCCACTGAGTTGGGAGTCTTTTTTTTATTCTTGACAGACTCATAGCTCATTGTGAAGTGATTGTTAAGACAAGGCAAGTTTATTTCTATAGCACATTTCATGTACAAGACAACTGAAAGTGCTTCACATAGAACATCAATAGCATTACAGTGGTGTGCAGAAGAAATATGAAAAATTACATAAAAGAATATAAAAGATATTGTAAAATCATAATACAATCATGCTAAATAAATGGTCTAGATAAGTTAAAAGATCATCAGAAACAAAATACACATCCCACAGTAAATGGTCAGGTAAAAGGACTGGAAATGAGTGGAAAAAAGGGCAATGTCCAAAAAAAAAAAAAAAAAAAAAATGGACAGAATGCTACAGAACAATTGTTCAAGACCAATGTAATGAGTAAAAAAAAGTCTGCCTGCTTGGAAACAAAATATAAATTTGCTTGATTTAAGTGCAGCTGTCCTGATATGTGCAAATGTGTCCTTAAAATCAGCTCTACAAGAATGTGAGATTTATAATAACTATTTTAATCCACTCATGGAAACTAAATGTTTATGTACAGTAAGAAACACTGAACTTGTGAGGATGAACAACAAAAGTGCCTGATGCTGCTTTTTACTAATGAAAAAAACAAATCTTTAGCCATATGTTTGAAACAACAGCTGGCCTAATTATCAATCACAGGACTGTTTATAGTGGACAAAATGATTCCTTAACTCAAAGTTTGCTGTGATGCCAGGAGAGGAAATTTGACAGCTTTCAACGGGTGTATTTCTCAATTTTACAACAAAATCTTCAAAGGATGAAAAGCTTTCAGCAAAGCACTCTTACAAATGACTTTAAAGAACACGACGTGGAAAAAAAAACTCGAGTGAGGGAGATCTGAGATGGAAACAAGATTCTAAGTTAAACTCCACTTCTGCATTAGAAGTATAGAAAAGAAAAAAAAGAGTCTGACAAAGCACAGCTGAGGTTCAAACACAACTAAAGTTTACACACACCAGAGTAATCATGCTCCTTCTTTATTTTACTGTGCTTTCTATAAAAAACCTGTAGAAGGTTGTAAAAAGGACTCTCCACTAGCTTTCCATCTTTGGTCTTTGCTTCTAAATCAGGCAAGGACTGGACAAACAAACAATCCCTTAGCCACAATGTGACTGAAACAATAGGTAGTGCCACTGCTCAGTGTCAAACCACTTTAGGCCACATCTGACCGAGGCCACACAAGGCTGAAGGAGGTCGTAAAGTCAAGTCAGCAGAAGAAGGGACAGAATGAAACACAAGGGTGGGGATTGTTGGAATTCTCGCAGCACAGCCAGCAGAGCTTCCTGTTATTTGTTTTGTAGTAAACGCCGACTCTCAGGGGGATATGACTGCCCGTAATGCTGGACACAAGTCGCCGTTTGTCCTCTGACTTATGCCTGCTGTCTGCATAACTTGGTGCACATTTGTTTGATTTATTCACGTAGACGTGCTTGTTTCTTGTCTCTGACTGAGTTTCTTTTTTCTGAAACTCAACTCTAGTGGCATCATTTTACTCATGTCTCCCACCGATGTCTTCCCAGCTCCAAATTCTGCCTCAACATCACCTCCAGAATCCAGATTATATGACGAAATTGAAGATGTGATCATATTAAACTAATCACAATGTCGCTGGTGTGTATAGTGCCCTTTGGACCATGTTAAATATTTCCCCCATCTTGTACTGTTTTGTTTTAGGGTTCTCAGGTGACATATGAGGGTGTGAACTTTGCACATCTCAAACATTAGACTATTAAAATGCCTGAAAACTTCCTTATGTTTTTTCTTAATTTCTTAAATTAGCTGCCAGTTATCCTGCTTCTTTCATTTTCTTTTTTTTTTTCTAATGACATGCCATTGCCCCATAATAAGCCATCAGCTGCTATTTGCTGCTCAACTAAAAACAAACACATCAGCACAAACAGCCTGTAACCAGAAACAAAATGATGGCAAAGTTTGACTAAATTCAACACTGCTGAATATTTGTTTTACAGAATCTGACTGGTGTGTATGTGGATGCATGAGCCAGCACATCAGTGTGTTTACGCGTGTGCAAAAAACGACTCGATGTCGTAAAAAATTAACACAGAGCTGTTCAGATATGCTGCTTTCCTCCATCAGTAACTAATGGGCCGGGACCTTTCCTCACTTCATTATCTGGTTCTGCTTCTTTTCAGCAAAAATGTGGAAGAAAGTGGAAAAAGAACTAAAAAAGGGGGGGAAGACAGAGACTGTCTTATAAAAAAAAAAAAAAAAAAATATGTGACAGGATAGAGGGGAAAAGTCCAAGAAGACAGGATGAGAAAATAATGCAGAACAAACCAGGGAGGCCTGAGCAGACTCTGTGGCGTGAATTTTATTGTCGGAGTACTTAATTGTAAAAAAACAGGCCTCGGTGATGTGAACGACCATTCATTCGCTCAGACAGAGTGATTAATCCATGCTGGGCTCTGGGAGAGTGGTGTTAGTGTGTGAAAGAACGAGGGAGAGAATAAGAGAAGGTTCTTTCTTCTCCTTTTCTTGTCTCTATCTCACTACCCTGCAGCTCCTAATTAGTTAATTTCATAAACTTCTCAAAGGGCCGCTAACTTAGGCCTTCCCTCCCTCTAATTGAAAAAAAACAGGAGCCAGTTCAGCATGGCTACCTGCAGCTGCAGTGGCGGGGGGCTGAGAGTTGGCGGCTGCGGGGGGGCTTTCCTTCACAAGGAAATTCAGCAGGGAGATAATGGGCATGCCGCTTGAGTCCAGTTTTGAGCTGGTCACTTCCCAGCATTTTGTCTAAGGGAAGAGTCTATGACCTGCTCATTATTTCATTCTGGGGGTGCTACTGTGATATGATGGCTAGCTAGCTGGTGAAGGGAAAGGGAAAATTTCAAGTAGGGCCTGAAAAGTTTATGTAAAAGAAAAGCTGCCCATATTTTGTTTCATATCTGTAAAATCTGAGATTTTTTATAAGCTCTTTGTATATTTAAACTTACATTACACAAAGTGGGCATATAAGCATAAAAAAAAAAAAAAAAACATGTTGCCAAATAATTAAATTCAGCACCTGCTACATTTACATGCTCATAATTAAACTAATAAAACTAACATTGTTTTAGCAAATTACAGATGAAAAAAAATATTCTTTTTAAGAAGAGTGTCTCTCTTCTTGCAAATTTCCCATGCAAGCTATTGCTTTCCTGTCTTTTTCTGATGGTTCACATTAAGATTAGAGCCCTTTCGTTTTCTCGTTGCATCTTGGTGGATTTGCTCCCAAATATCTGTTGTGATTATTTAACTGAAATCTCTTGAAAAACAGCAAAAAAGAAATAGGATTCAGACACTTTTTCTTAGAATAGGGAATAAACTAAAGAGTGGTGGTACAGACTAGGTTGTAATTCAGTACAAGAAGTAGTTTTACTAGCTGGAGGAAATAAAACCTGAGGAGGAAAAAAATAAAAGCTAAGAGTAAATCGGTCTAGTAATATAAGATGAACTGCTAATGCCAGGGGTTCACATGCATTTGTCATTCACAGATATATAATACCGTATCATCACAAATACATGAGCTAGCATAGTATTTTTGTACTGTTTCTTCATGCAACCTTATTTATTAATTTGAACCCCATATGGACAAAACTTTTGCCGCTTATTGTAGCCCAGTGTGCTTTAATTTCACTCATCAGAAAGCGTGCAAATGGTAACAAAACCTTGCAGTGTCAATCTAGCATCAGAGTTTTGACAGCAGATTGTATCCCAAAGGCAGCTCCATGTTTTGTACAGAGCAGCATAAATGTCACCAGTCCCGACACAACAATCTTTTGTTTGAAAGTCCACAGATTAATGCCTTCCTCCATCCACTCCTTCCTCTTCATAGGCAGTTTTTGGTCGAGCTAACAATGTCAAGCTTTGAGAAGGTCAGAAAGTGAGTGTCAACATTGCTGAGTCTCACCACGTATCGAGATGATTACCATGACCATAATGTAGTGATAAAAAAGCTACTTTTTTAAGCTAAATTTGATGCCATACAGTAAGGATAAAAATGGCTAATGTTAGATTCCACAATGTTTTGATTCAACTTCTTTTCTTGTTTTGATGGTTCACTGAATTTGACTGGTGCATGAAATGTTAGCCGCCTAACCCTTCTAGCAACAAAAATTTGTATCTAACATTAGATCCACTGAATTTCCTTCATTCTTTGTCTCCATGACTATTTAATCCTCCGCCCCTTGACTGCAGAATAAATTTCTATTCTGTCATTAAAGGCAGCTCTTGGGTTTGTGCTCAAGTGGTAATGTTTATTTGCTAGCCATGGAAGTTATTTCTTCTACATGAAGCTGAAAATAGATTTGATATGCTTGAAAAAGTGCTAAATGAATGAGTAATAACTGCTCACAACCAAAACAACCAACTATAATCACTATAATCAGTAATAACTGCATTAAATGGTCGCCTTCAAAATTGGTGCACTCAGACATTGAAATGTCTACATCAGTTACTCTGCCCGCAGGAGTCGCCATGAAAATGCTGCTCTCTTGGAAGAAAGGTCTGATGGAAACCTCCCTATCAAAGCCTGGGATCAGAGGGTTTTTTTGTCCCTGAAGTAAGCAAATGAACCGAGGTTTTGGACCCGTGTTTACACTCTCCCCTCTACGGCAAACTGGACTCCGCATGAATGTCTGCTCCAGGGGAGGAGATACCATCGAAGGCCAATTTTTGGCCATGCGACGAGCCTTCTGCTGCCTTTCCACCCACCTTGACTGATTGTTGCTTTCATTTCTTTATTTACGTGATTTGCACTGACGTATCAAGCCTTACAGCAGATCTCTCAGCCTGTGGAAAGATGGAGGGGCCTTCACAGCAGATAAAAACTCAAAGTATAAACATGGTCCCATTAGGGAACTGGCGGACAACCAGCCCTTGCCTAAAAGTGCTCTGCGTTGACTGTACGGTCTGAGTCTGTGTGATTCACTGCTGGGACTGCTGCAGAGGACTTTGAGATGAGCCAGGTCTGGGTGCAGCCGCAGTCCTAAAGGCCAATCTGTCTCCATAAAATTGACTCGTTTGCCCAAAAAGGGAGAACGAGGGGTACAAGCATGTTTGGATCCACGTGTGTCATCTCTCAAGGCCATGCTACGCTTGCTATGTGTGAACTCTGTGTTTTAAGTGTGCATTAAATCAACAAGTATGAGCTTCGCCGGCCGTTAAAAACAGCCTTCTCAGCCAGACACATACAGAAAAAGATTGAATTTCCCTTAGGTAGGATTATCCTTTGGACTATTCCACTTAAGAGTTGATAAATGTGGTCCCAGCTTTGCTATTGATGGGGAATTTAAATCGACCACTCCCTGTGATCATGAGCAGTACTGGAGGCACCGTGCCACTGCCATCCATCAGCATCACAAGAGCAGTTTACAGATCTATAAAAGTGTTACAGTGCCTTTGCCTATCTGTAAATCAGGTGTGTAGAAAAACTGACATCATAAGTAACATAAAACTAGTAAACCAGCAACCAAATCTGAAAGACTTTAATAAATATCATTTATTAAGAAGGTAGGGCTGTAATAAAATTGGAGACTAGTGCACCACAGGAACACCATCCTGCTGCTGAGACAATTTTTACTCTTTGCAAAGTCTCCTGAAACGATATTTAAAGAAGCACAGTTGGTTTGACAAAGCTGGAACGTGAAGTGTAAAACAAGCTGCAAGGAAAAAATAGTCTGCAGGACGTGTACAGCGAGGACGCAAGAAAGAAGGAGAAACAAACACTCACATCTGCATCTCTCTTTCATCTCAACTTTCCGCGCCGTTAGCCATGACCGCTGTTCACATTTGCATTTACATATGCGACTCTGCAGAAGCCATCTTATTATTTGATTTTTTTCCTTTTTTTTGTTTTCCTTGTTTTGCTTTTTGAAGCTGCTTATCAGTTGCTTTTCCCAACCCCGCACAAATCCTGGAGATTAAAGGACTTCCAAAAAAGTTTTTCAGAGTTTAGGATTCGGGGAAAAGAGTGGAGGGGGTTCAGGAGGGAGAAAATAGCCGACAGGATGAAAAGAAGTTGGGGGCCCATAGAAATGCTAAGGAAGTGGTCTTTTTTTTTTTTTTTTTTTTTTTTCCACAAGTTGCTCAGGGGTAGGAAGTTCCCAGCTCTGCCACTTCATTAATTCATGCTATTTAACAAGTGGGATTGTGGAGGGGCTTCTTCGGCCCCCTTCACACTGGATCTAACAACAGTGCCATCAGTAACTGACAACCCCCCGGGCCGAGGGGCTATGGCCTCCGGGGTCCACGCTGCAAACAGAGCCACGGGAAGCAAAACCTTGCCATTGAAGAGTTCAGCCTTTATTTGTCATCCCTGGTTTCTCCCCACCGTACACAGCCCCCAATCATGTGCCTCTGTGGGGTGGACCAGAGATTGGAGGATGAATCTCCCCAGGAAAGAGGAAGGAATGGGGGAGGGTACTCATCAAAGGGATCAATATGCTCATCCATAATTTCTAACCACAGAGTTGCTCGGTGAGGAGCAGGCAAGTTGAAGAGAAAAAATGAGAAGATAAAACAAAAACTAAATAAATGATGTAAATGATTGCAGGTAAATTGACAACTAGTTATCTCTTCTAGGAGCAAAGCCCAGCTCCTTCTAAAAGAAATTCACAGTGAAAAGGGCAACATCATAAACTCAGTGGTGGGTCATAACCTACATGCATGTGTCCATTTAAATAACTTCTTTTATTGTTACTGACTATAAAAAGCTGTAAATTGTCTTCTCAAATCTTTGTTTCCCAGCCTGGGGTTGGGACCTTTCCCTCTAGTCACAAAATAAATCTGAGGCTTTTCAGAAAAATTTACAGAAAAGCAGAAAAAAAACTGTTATAGGGTTGTACAACATATATATTCAGTGATGACACTGCATGCACAAGTCACATTAAAGAATGTACATTGTTAAGTCATGGAAATGACCTCAAACACATCTTGTAATAACTTCTGTTGTATAACAGAAGGAAAAGTTGCACAGTTCTCATTTTCCATGAAATGTCTGCCTGAAAAAACATAACTTACTGAGATTTAAGGACTACTGGATGCTGAGTTTTATTAAAGTTTCTTGCCAGTAAGAGACATGTTAGGTGCATTTTCAAGTCAGTGAAAGATCCTTAGCAGCTAGATTTCCATGTTGCCATGTCATTAAATCTTGCGAAAGAACTTTTCCAACGTCAAGGATCTTTTGAAGAACTTATTCTGTTGATTGGAGAAATTTCCAGGATGCAGCCTCGACATTCTTTGTGCATATCAGTGACTGTGCAGACAGACGATGGGATGAACATGCATTTTAGATTTTTAAAAATGTTTTCAACTGCATTTGTAAAGGATAAAAAAAGAATAAATTGCCAGTATAAATAGCTGTTAGGTAAGCCAGCAAACAGCTAGCAGCTATCTAACAGCCATAACTCTTTCATTATGTGTTTTACAAATGCAACAAAGGAATTTTTCCAAAGACGTATCCTTGATTTTAAGAACATACCTCAAGTCCCTGCATGTGCAAAGCAAGATGAGTGATACACAGGAGGAAAACTCAGAAAAGGTAGATCTGATTGCAGAGAGACAAGCAACCATTTGAGCAGATAAGTAAATGTATTTATCTAGTACAATATGGTGAAACACAGAGGACTCAAAGAGCCATCTCTCTGTTGGAGTCTTCATAGCTCTTCTGCATCCAGCTTCCCGTCTCCTGCTAAGATATAGAGAGAATTTCTTACTTCTTGCTCCAACAGTATGCCAATAAAGGGCTATTCTGCTGTAAGCATGCTCTTTTCAGCAGCATTCTGTGTACTGTTCCCTACATGGAAGTGGAAAAAGCCTTACTCCTGTTTAAAGAAGCTATTATGATGGTTCATTAGTTAAAGGAGGAAATGAGTAGTATTTAATTTTAAATTGCAGCATGTTTATTTTTTTAAAAAAGGCAATTTTTTCTATGTTTTCTAAAAACGTAAAAAAAATTTAAAATATTACAATAAATCTTGAAGCAAAAGAATGTATAGGAGTAACAGTGTTCCTTTGTTGTGCAGTTATGTGCTTGGATATTTATTGTGGATAACCTTTTGTTATTTAAAGTCTAAATCTGTTATGTTATGCACTATTTCCATATTAGCTAGTGTATTTATGTCCATATTATGTCTGTTTCTGCACATTGAGCAAAGAAAAACACAATTTTTCTGTGCTTTAAACAAACTCCTTGCTTTTTGGCTTGAAAGACAATAAAGTTCCCTTTGACGTTTGACTTGCATCCTTTATCCAAGCCTCAAATATGAAGAAAATGTTGCTGAGAAGGAATAACAAGTGAAACCAGGTATTTTTGTGTCAAAAGTATTCTTCAGCGTGCATTCTTTCTACAACAGCCAGCTTTTAAAATCTACTTTGTTTTTTTCTATTTTGTCTGTGATGTTTTCAGTTGCAGTAAAAGTGAAGTTTAATTTAGAATCTGAAATGGAAAAAAAGATTCAGAAGCGGCTGAGGGACCTTGTGTTTGTCCTACACAGAATCATAACTGCCAATAGCTTGAATCTGTGCAGGAATGTCTTCGCTCAACACTCAACATACGAAACGATCGACTGTGAATTTTTACCCACACCTGAAAACCAGCGCTTGTGAAATTCTTGGAAATCAGCTGGAGTCTTCCATTATATGCAGATGAAACTGATTATGATAATAAATGATTAACCCAAAAACTATTAAAGCAGTTTCTCGAAAGGAGAAAAGATATACTTAATTCTACTCAATGCATTAATTTAAATAAGAGTTAATAAAATATTTCATATATGTGGATTTCATCTAACACCAGCTCTGCAAACATTCTGTAGACCCTCAGAGGAGTTTCATAAGGAGGTACACTGACAGAATATAAAGTCTGTGATATGAGGTCTGTAATTCATCCTAAATGAAAGGTGTTCAATGAGTGTGGACTGAAACCGGTGTTATCCAAACTGAATTGAGTTAATGTCTGTGTGGAAGAATATTACTCAGAATGCCTCAGGAGATTTTTCTCAGGCCCCAACATCACTCACCGTACGTGAAGGTGTTGAAATCGGGGTTGAAATGACCAGATCTTAAAGCTCAAAGTCTAAATTTCAGTTGCTCTAAGCTGTTTGGTGATCTGCTCGTTTATTATCTCGCAAAACTGTCGAGAGGCTGCGGCTGAAAATAAACATGGTGCATGGTGTTATATCGTAAGGTGACATTATCTCCAGTCTGTTATCTATTATGGTGAGACCATAATGAATGAGGGTTAAAAGATACATGGATGATGTCTTCTCACAGCCCATTAAGCCTGACCACAGTCAGCTGCGATGGGGGGAAGAGGGGACCGCTATACGCTCCAACCATGGCTCGGCCTTGTCTCTTAATTGCTAATATAGTTATTGCCAGTGGGAAGACCACCAGCGTAGATCGGGCCTGAATTATCACAGTTGCCTTTCAGAGCTGTGGAAATCCTCTAAAGGCTAGTGATTCAGTGTCCCACAAGGCTTTTTTCATTTTCCCACTGGGGCCCAGGAGGATCCCCACTAAGACCCACAAAGCACCCACCGACCTTGTGCACACTCATACAAAAGTACAAAGGCATTCAGTGAAATTATTGATTGATTTTCCAGCAGAAATGCTAAAAAGAATATATCTAAACTTTGGTTGCAGCTGCGAAACAGTGAGGACTTGCTTGGATTTTAGGTGCTTTATGTAAAAGTTGCCTGGATGTCTTCTGGTTTTGGAACAAACCAAATGATATATGACAGTGAAATCTGGAAAGAAAAAAAAAAAGTTTTGCTATGTCCTTGCATTTTTATGAATTCAGTACTTCACTGAGTAATTGACAGCAAATTAAGTGAATTGAGGCCGCCTTAATTGCATGTAGACTTGTCCCACAATGCAATACACAAAGGAAATGGAGATCGCTGCAAAAAGCTGGTGGTCTGTCAACACCAGAGGAAACACAAGAGAAATAAACTGAACAAAATTTTGTGTTAATGTAAAAAGCAGGATTTTGTGAAAATGTGCATAACATTCATAATAAATGCTATTAATGTGTAACCTAGGATTAAGACGGAACATCTGTCTTTTCTCCAAACCTGAAACGGGATAGGGATGTTATGACCATTGCTGCTGCAAGAACTTGAAGAACTTTACAACACACCCAACCATCGCAGCTTTCTATAAACAAAACCCCATATTCAGCAGAGACGGGTGAAATTAATGGCACATTTTCATTTAAGAGAGGTCACCTCCTAACGTACTCTTAAATGGAAAGGCTGTTGATTTATGAAAAGATGTTTACTCTTTCAGTAAACTTTATTCCCATTAGTGAAAGCTGAAAGTGTGGTGACAGATGCAAAAAAGAACGTTTCACTCGATGCCTCTGTTTTAATACACTTTCCGGGGTGGGACACAATTTCTGAATGAGGCAATTAGTATTAAAGACACTTTTGTACACAAATTCTTCTTCTTTTTCCCCCCCCCTATTCAAATGCCTGATGACTTTAACACACCCGGATGGGTAAAATGGGTGAATGCTACTCTTCTCCTTTGGCCAAACAAGAGGAAATGCCAGGGAATTACCTGTCGGACCCCAGAGATCTCAACAAGTCCCATGCTAGGGCAAAAGAGCTGCAGTGAAAACATTCACTTTAACAAACGAAGACAGAGGCAGCTCAAGCCTCCGGGGCACAATTCGCTCATTAATTCCACTTAGTTCGATTTTGCACGGCTTTCACCGTGCAATGACTGACAGATTTCCCTACAAAGACAGCATTAAGACATCTTCACTTCTGGGGCTAAATTGTTAAAGTTTTGATAAGGCTGCTGTCACGCTGCTGAAGCTAAGAAAGAGAAACTCTGAGTGGCAATTTGGAAGAGAAAAAGTTTGCGATCCGCCTCCCGTTAGGAAAACTTAGTTTTAAAGAAAAGAGTCTTTAACAAACTTCTTTTTTTTTTTTTCCAAATTAAACACAATATGCCATTACATCAGCTTGCAGGAGCAAGTGCTGCTCAGCTGGCTTAAGTTAAAGGTTCAGTTTTTTTTTTTTTAAATGTGAGTTTATCACCAGGCAGAACAGAAGCCCTCAACTAATAGTTAAAGGGAAAAGCGGAAATCTTCCAATAACACTTTCTGGGACACTTAAACGGCTGTAAAATAGGACGGAAAAAGAAAAGGAAGAATTTCAGGCTGATCATATGCGTCACAGTTCATGATTACTTTCCCCGTGTCCTGCCCTTTATTGTGTGTCATCTAATTCAATGTGAAAACTAATGGTGGAAAACACTGACCAGGCGTCTCTTTGAAGGCAACAAAAGCCCCCCCCCCCCCCGGGTTTGGGACATCTCGGCCTGGTAATGTGTAATCTCAGCGGTCCCAGGCTGCGCCACTATTAGCGTGGCAGTGTAGAGCTGGCCGACTGGCCTCTGTGCTCACTCATACTTCGCCTAAATCTGTCTGATTCTCATCAAACGTGGGAGGGGAGCGGCGGGAGGGGGAAAGAAAAAAAAAACAAAAAAAACTGAAGCTTAGACTCAATACAGACGCTGCGCCACACAACTCGTCTGGCAGAGAAAGCTGTCACCATTCGGTTTACTCCAGTCCTCCATAGAGACTAGCCAGCTACAAAAACAGTCTGCCGGTGCCTTGAATCATGAGAAGTGGCGAGGGTACAGAGAGCGGAGAGACGGGAGTGAAATAACGTCAAGTTAATGGAGGATGATAAGGAAAAAGTGACTTTACCTAAACAAGCCAGGCTGACAAAAGAAAGGTTAACTTGAATGGCATTAACTCAAACTTTTTAGGGTGGAGGCCTCAGCAGTGGCGGGTAGAATAAATCCTTGACCTGCAGAGTTTCACTTCCTCTTAAGTGTGACATTAAGGTTCAGGGGTATATTTTTCCCCTTACTTGTGACCATTTTGCCATTTCTATCCATCCACTATACCCACTCCGACCTTTGTGTTTTTTTACACACCCACCTCCTCCCACTCCAAGGGTTTAACCTCAGGTCATCCCCAACTTCTTAATCAGTTCAGCACATGACCATTCCTTCAATCCCCACATACCAGGAGAGAAGCACTCCCTGATACAGTAAATTACGATAAAGAGCTCACGACCCAATATTGAAGGACCATATCCCCCCCGTATGAAAGCTGGAGGCCCCGATACATCAATAGACAGATTTGGGTGGCGGGGAGGGGAGGGGCTGTGGAGCACTTCTCCAGAAAATCCGTACTTCAAAAGAAGCCAGTTTTAGATTGAGAGGGGGTAGAGAGACGCGAGGAGGAGGAGGGTGTGTGGGATGTGTAGAGGATAGAGTCTCTCTGCAAAGTCTGCCAGACCGATCCACTGTGGTCACAAAAGGAAAGAAAAAGAAAAAAACGAGATGTTAATGCGTGTGTGTTCTTGAAATTCTTTGAAGGCTTGAGTTTAAAAAAAAAGCTTAATAGTTACCATTTGGCTTATCATCATTTTGATGTCTTTAACCTAAAACTTCATGGGTAGTGATTTTAGACTGTCGTCACTGCCTGATTTCAGAGTAAGACTCTATTGTGTTCTCTCCCTCGGCTCCTTCACTGAATGTCAGAAAGATGCAGCGGACTGCTGTCAGAGGGAGCAGCAGCAATTTCCTGGGTTAGCCAAAAGGTTGGAGAGGTCAAGAAGTGCTCAAAAAGGTTGGAAGTCAAGTCAGGAGGTGGGGGTTAGAGTTCAGCCAGTGCTGTTCTGTTTCTCTTTTCTGCTCATAAAACCCATAGGATCAACCCTGCTGCTCTGTTAAAAACATAAGCTGTAAGAAGGAGGCAAGACCGCCTTCCAGCCAGCATTATTTTCTCTAAATCTTTCTGTTTGGTGTGTTCATTTAATCTTTGCACATTACCACAGGTACCCAGTACTCCACAGAAGTCCCGATCCACCCCTAAATGCTTTATACAGTGGTAGAAAAAAGTTTTCAGACACCATGCATTTGTGAAACATTGCTTCAAGAATCACTATTAGGTTTTGTGGTTTTTGGGCTGCGCGGTGGTGTGGTGGTTAGCACCGCAGCCTCACAGCAAGAAGGTTGCCTGTTTGAATCTCGGCTAGGGGGAGGTTCAAACCTTGACGGCGGTGGCCTTTCTTTGTGGAGTTTGCATGTTCTCTCCAGGTACTCTGGCTTCATCCCACCAGCCAAAGACATGCCTATTAGGTTAATTGATTGCTCTAAATTCTCCCTAGGAGTGTGTGCGAGTGTGAATGGTTGTTTGTCCCCTATGTGTTGGCCCTGTGATGGACTGGTGACCTGTCCAGGGTGTACCCTGCCTCTCACCTGTTAATGCTGGGATAGGCTCCAGCGTACCCGCGACCCTTAATGGACCAAGTGCATGGTGCAGAGAATGAATGAATATTAGGTTTTGTCGTTTAGAACTGTCACAGCCAAAATACTAAACAAATTCTAAAAAGCCATTAGATTTAAAAAAAATAATCATTTTAAAACATTTTATTTTAATTTTTGGGTGTCTGAAAACTTTTTTTTTCACCACTGTATGTTGTTTTCAAGCAGCCAGACTTTTTTTTAATAATCTTTTGAAGTGGTCTTGAGCAAATGTTCCACTGTGCTTCTTAAATTGGCTGATTTTTCCACTTATTTTTACTTCAGTCTGCATATCTGATCATTTTGCACAATTAGCATGACTTTAAAAAAAGGCTATCTAGAATAGATGAACAGTAACTGGAACCGAGGTCTTTAAGAACAAGGAAACAAGTTCCATAAGGAAGTTTTCAGCTTATATCTCTTTGGGAATCAACTTGTTGATCTGTGAAAAGTGTGTTCTTTTTTGTTTGTTTGTTTGTTTTGTTAAAAAAAACTAAAGAAATGGGAACAAACAATGTGTCTTTGTAACAAGGTGCTAATAATAAAGTGTCATATGATGACAACTGGATTAACAATTACTGAAGTGATCAGGTACTAGGACAAGTAGAAACAAATGAGGGGTGGTAACTGTGTTTGAGATAAATAAGCTTGACTGGCAGTGACAAATCCCAGGAATAAATCTCATCCATGTCATTTCAACACATAGCTCTGCACCCACAGGTATGCAAGAACAAGAAAGTGATGCTATGAGGCAGAAAAATGTAACCAATCTGCATCTAAAAAGCAGTGCTGCATCTTGTAGCATAGTTAGTTACATCTGGCAAATCTCTAAGATATTTCCTATGGTGTTTTGGGAATGCTACAACACCCAAACTACCAGAAATTATTCCATCCTTCACACGTCCTGGATGTCTGCCCACACTAAACCCACATTTAGTATTTATCAGGAGGAAAGCTGAGCCAGAGCTTACTTCAAAGAGAGGCCTCGATAAGACTGGAGCGATAACCTTAAACCTAGTCCTATGTGCTAGGCTCTGATGAGTGGCCAGGGCATTTTGGCTGACATTAACTTGTTAAAACAAGAGTAAGTGCTTGAGACCAAGACATGAACTTGTGTTTCTGGACAGCAGCTGCCAACAGAAGAACGAATGAAGAGTAAAGGGAAAAGATTTTTTCTGAAAACAGCAGTGAGGCTGTCAGTGTAATTCAGGATGGACAGAGTTAAAAAAATACTCTTCTGCAATCGAAGATGATAAATGACCTCTGTGCTGAGAGGCAGTGGGACTCAGAAGGAGAGTGTCAGGGGGGTCATGGAGTGAAACGGCAACACCTCTGCAGCCACTTGACGGCATTAAAAAAAAGTGGGAGAAGAGGGTGGAGGGGTGTTTGAGAGAGGGTGGGAGTAGCACTTGAGGCCAGAATGGAAGACACAAGCCTCCCAGCAGCAGCAGTCAGAAGCAAGGGGACACAGGGGCTACTGTTCCCATTGAGGCCTTTGTCTCCCAGGCGCTCTCTTGTTTTTCCTCAGCAAACCGTGGGTACAATGAAGGCAGCATGCACCCCTCCCCTCACGTAAAAGGGGCTGTCAATACTAGACCTATCAGACCCTGAATGGCCGAATCAGCCTTCCCATGAAAATCAAGTCAATGACCTGCTTCCCCTGGCTCTCCTCCTTGTGAAGTGGGTGACAGCTATAATTTCAATAAGTAAAACAGAGAAGGGAAGAGGGAGCGTTTTCTCACATGTTGCTGAGGATACTTTGCCTCAGACTCGGCATCCTCATATAAAATGCATTAATTCCTTCGCTGTGAGCTCACCGTAAATGATTTGATTGTGGCCGATTCGACATAGTTTTCCGAGCTTCCCTGAGTGCCTTAAAAGAGGAGGGGGGGAAAAAAGGAAAATAAAAGGAAAAAAACATGACGCCGGGAATGCTAAGACAATTTTGAACCAAACATTTAACTTCAGCCTTCTGACCCAATCAAGTGGAAGAGAAGACAGGCTTTGTCCACCTTGGCCCATCCAATAAAAAAGAGTTTGAGGAAGGAAGAGGAAAAGAAATGTAAAGATTTTGCCAAGCTTTTGTCACGCCTCGAGGACTGGCTTAGTCAATTGCTGTCAGATCAAGAAGACAGAGAGAAAAACAGCCGTGGTCGCCTTATATAAAAAAACACTTTCTCTTTCAGCCAAGTCAGGAGAGTCCCCCATAGACCGAACGACACAGTTACTTTAAAAGGATTTGCATTTAAAAGATTGCGTACAGGCCTGAATGCGGGTCGTTTCCCCGTGACCATAGAAACATTAGAAAAGGTGGAAAATTCAGTCCGCTGAACTTTAAACGACTTTATTAAAGTGTCACTAATCAGACGTGAAAGACACAAGGTTTTAGTGTTTGGGCAAACGTACAGAAAACCTAAAAAAAAAAAACAAAAACAAAAAAACTTAATGACCTGTTAAGAGCATTACTTGAAAAGCCTTGTTGATGTCCTGCTTGCTCATGATAAAGAAAAGGAGTTCTGCTTCATTAATTCCCGAAATATTTGAAGAATCTGATCAAAGTATTATCCATTAGGTATACTGACATTCAGCAAGCAGAGATGTCAAAACAACCTCTTCATACCTGTGGTTGTCTCAATTTATACCACTTTAGAAGAATCTATTTCTATCAGTTTCTACTTATTGTAATCTACAAGATCTAGCAGACAATTCAGTCATATTAAAAGGTCACCAGGCGTGGAAATTTAATCTAACAATTTCTACAAATTGCAGATGATAAATGCTTGATTTAAATACATTCTGGCATGTATTTCCCATTTAGAAAAAAAATTCCAAAGCAGAAAATTGCTACCATTACAGCATAATGGGATAACAACCCAAAGAATAATCCCTTGCTAACAATGGTGAGGTTTGAAAAGACTCCTGTGAGCCCCGTTTGGTGTCTGCCAGCAGAGTGCTGCATTTTACAGCCACCAACCGGCGATGTAATCTCTCATCAATGGAGACTTCACACCCCCCCATGTATCCATCCATCCACTGATTTATCCATCTCATCCCTAAAGAAATGGAGAAACCTCATTTCCATCCGACACGAACTGCGCAAAAGAGTTGGGGCAGCCTTATGACTGGAAAAAATAAACCCTCAACACAACAAGGAAGGATTGTGAGAAGGATGGGAGTTGTAGGGGGAGATGGTAAATGAATTAACATCAGTGCAACAGAATGAAAAGAGCCTCTGATCTTCTAGGCTGCTCCTAATCATATACACCCTAAATTAATCATCCTGGGACTTCTCCCGAGTTAATTTCAGTGCAAGAATTAATTAAAGCGGGTGTGAACTAATGCATTCAGAGCAGTGGAAAAACAACAATGTAAACAACACCAACAATAGAATGGGTAATCATTGCAGGATGCTAATTTGTGTCATAATGACATGAATCTGATGTTTTGAGAAGAGCGGGGTTAATGAGGGAAACAAAATTAAAGATGAGAGTTTTCAAAAGATGTTTCTCAATTCACCCGTTTAGCATAAATTCAGAATAATGCACACATGAATTTTTAGGAGGTGCAGATTTTGGGGGATTTTCTTGCTGTGAGCAACAACACTTCAGTCTGGCATAGTTATTTTTTTCTGTCTACAAGTTTATTTAACTAAAAATCAGGTTGGTTTTCTTTGAAGTTT
Source organism: Melanotaenia boesemani (assembly GCF_017639745.1). Classification (NCBI taxonomy): domain Eukaryota; kingdom Metazoa; phylum Chordata; class Actinopteri; order Atheriniformes; family Melanotaeniidae; genus Melanotaenia; species Melanotaenia boesemani. Next base: position 11,803,537 of record NC_055688.1, read on the forward strand.
TTAACCTTTTTTTCCATTGATCTTTACATTATGAGTCATCAGACAATTTCCATTGACTTTTTTTTTTGTATCGTTAAACTTTTTATATTTATGCAAATATTGTGTTATTCCTGGTGCAAAACTATAATTTGGAGAGGGCTGATCATTTCCAGTTTGCTTGTATGTAGGTGTCTCTTTCTTCTCTGTCTATTTGACCTTTGGCTATCGGCTTGCACACCAGAGTTAACGTAAAAAGTGAAACCCAGCTCCTTCAGTGCACATTTTTAAAAGTAAAAGGCTTTAATACTAAACAGCACCGTACAGAGTTGAATGCTGGGGGTGGACGCTGCATTTGACAGTGAGGGAATCAAACTGGTTCCATATGACCACAGCTGGTCTCCCTCCAGGCCCGGGGCAACTTTAACTTCCTCTGAATCAAAGTAGTGGATTCATGAAAACTCAGCAGCGGGGGTCAGGCATAAAGCCTATGAATAAATCTTGGGTTTCAAAGACAATTTGAAATCTGATGCCCATGCCCTCTTACTGATTGATTAACCATGTACCAAGCTGAATTCCTCAAAAGGGTACAGAAAATGCAAAAGGCGAATGAATGAAAAAGGAAAAGCTCACATCCTTCAACCAGCAAAGCCTCTGTGTAAAAATGTGCCACTTTGGCATCCTTTTCAAAACACCACCATTGTATTAACTTACAGCATTTAGCTTTTAAACTCATTCTCCAATTTGTACAAGTAGAATCAATTATTATTTGTCCACATCATGACACTGAACAACCTGTAAACACACTGAAATATTTAAAAAATTATTAGGTTGTTTAACCTTTTAAAAATGAGGTGGTGGCAAACTGTGTCAAAATGGCCATTTGGGAGACCTTACCTAAACGGTAGGGACAAAAACCTCTTCAGTTTTGTTCTGCTTCACTTTATCAAAGTTGGCTTTTGCAGATATAACATTTACATATTGTACTATCATAGATGTCAATATTCATATTGATCCTGAACGTGTTTTGTTTCTGTTTTGTTTTTCTAAGCAAGCCTGAAACATTTTTCACTTGTGCTATGTGCCAGTTTCATCGATCTAAATCTTTAACACATCTGCAGACATTTACACATCTCAACAAACCTCATGTGTTTCTTTTACTATGACTCCAAAAGTATTCAAAATATTTTTGTGGTTGTAGAGATGGTTTATTTCATTACGAATATTCTATTTTTTTTTTTTTTTTTTTTTTTTAGCAAAGGCCAAAAAACAGGCACAGAGCTCAAAGGGTTAATGTACCAAAATAGTGTTAGGCCTGGTACACACGTAAGTTTTTTTTTTAATTTTATGAGATTTTTTCTCACACCTGAAGATAAAAATTCAGGCATTTAACAGTTTTGATCATACTGTTTGGTGTGCTCTGATAATCTCAGCACAGAACAACACACACATAACAATGCTGTCCCACAACCGATCTAGAATCTAGTCCTCCGAGCCAGAAATTTTGGGTGATCAAACATGATCTTACAAAAACAAAGAAGAAGAAACATGGCAACAACCGGAAAACACAACACCCAGCATGGAAGAGGATATACAAGATGAGGGAATGATTGTGGTCTTGGGACTAGCGTCAACACGGACTTGATATCCTTCCTTGCTCCCCAGTCAGCTCGTCCCAATCCACACAGTCACAACTCAGGAGTCGTCGGCTTTCCACACATGAAGATGTTTGGTTGTAAATATTGAGCATGTTCAATACTTCCAATTCACGACCCGTTTTGAAGCCGATTATTGGAACGAATTCACTTGTAACACACCTCAGACCAAATGATTTATAGGAAAATCTTATAAGACTCAAGATAATCGGGCGTTTGCTGTACTTGGTCGGGAAAGGGCAAAATCAGGACGAAAACAGTCCGATTAACCTTATGTGTGTACTATGCCTTAGCAGAGCAGAAGCACATTGAGGATCCATTGCAAACTGACACAATTACAGTTTCAGTGTTTAACACTTATGGTGCCTTCTTGGCACAAGTTAAACTTTGGTTGTGTAGAAACACAAGAAAATGAGATCGATGTCATTAACTGTCCATTGTGGTTGCAAACTATGTATAAATACCATGTTATTTGATGTTGGTCAAGATAACTACAAAGATGATTATGCTCTCAGCAGAACTGTGGATGAGAAATTTTTTGTTTCTGGTGTCTTTGGGATGCTGAACACTGGGTTTGAACATATAATCCTTGTTTTTAACTACAAGGCATCTAGCAAAAGTTCACCTACATCATCCCAACATGACATCTTCAGTATCAGGAAAACTGTGCCCACAAACGCGCAAAAGAGTTGAAAGATGTCTTCATAAAAGAGCAGCAGAGTGCAGGACTCCACAGGCAGCCGGTGAGAGACACAGAGAATATAGCACACAGTTTTTACGGCCCAGCCTGCAGTGAGGCATGATGGGAAGTAATAACTACATCATTACCAGCAGCGCCTCAGTCTTGTCAGACGTCAGAGGAATAAAGAAAGCATGCAGAGTTCACGCTTGGGCTGTCAGTCCACTACGCTGTAGGACTCTGTCACATGTTAACATGCTCACACACACATATACACAAACATTTATCAGCCTGATGACAAACAATCACACATCTGAGAAGAGAACATCCACTCAGACACACAGCTGCTTGTTTAGCTGCCAAGACAAGAGGCCCTGCTCCTGCTCAAGTTCTGCCAGGTCAGGTGAAGGGTTACATGACTGACTCAAAAGGGTATTGAGAGTGTTGCTTCTTGCTGGATCACTCACTCATTATCAAATAGCTGCATCAAGTGGCATGGAACACTGCAGGATCATGTGTAAATCTGCAAGAGGAAGGATTAACACTGAGGCAGCTGGCATGCCTGAAGTCTGCAGGCGTCCTGGACTAAGATACAAACACACACAAAGTATGCACAGACACATGCCAACTGTGTACTGCACTTCCATAAAGTTTAATGGCTAGTAAGAGAAATACATGCACAGTGAGAAAGGACAATAACGAAGATGTCCTTCGAAGAGTCAAGCTGCATTCAAGAGGGTCATGCAGATTTGGCTTTGTGAGTTATCAGACACCAACTGGTCACGAGAACAGTTGCAGAAAGTCAGTTTTCTTGTTTTTGAGTCAGTTTCTCCACTTTTACTGAACTCATTACTGACGTCTCCATGACAAATAAATCAATTATACTTCCTCTGCTAAAGCAGCAGCTAAAGAAGTGACATGTGATTTCTATTATTTTGTGTTTGTTAGCAAGATTATATGAAAACTACCAAGTCAAATGTTACCAAACAAAGAGCACATGCAAATGAAGGAATGTACTAAAGTCTGATCATCAGTTTATTAAAAGTTGCAAACTGCAGCACTGACCTTGATGCAGTCTGACGTATGTTTGTCACTTTCAAACAAAATGTAATATGTCTCTTAAAGTTCTGCTAATGTGAAAAATGTTTGCCCTTCTTTATCAAAACATAAATATATGCCAATACTGCAAGCGTGCATAACACTGTTTCCAACAAGTCAAGTTTTTCTTTTGGTTTGCTGAAAGTCATGCATATTAACCCTTTAAACGCTGGAGTTTTTAAAGTTTTAAAGACATTCTTTAAATTATAAAACATGTTGAATATGAACCAAAGTTTATGATGGTTTTACAATTATTAACCTAATTTTTTACTGTTGCATCCCAGGTTGGCAGCCGTATTAGACTCCATAACTTTCACTATGAACTATAACCTTGGTAATGCCTCAGAGTTGTCCTATGCCACATGTGTTGCTTCAGGTACGTTATTATTATGAATGGATGCACCATGATTTCCAACAGAAGCATCACTTTCACTGTCGCTTGATGACAAATCGTCATCCAGGAGGGAAATATCCCCATCCAGAATCAGAGATGGCTAATAGCTGAGAAAGTACTTCACTGCCAATGAAACAGTGTTTATGTCATGTGCATTCTCTGTAATCCACTCTGCAACACTAAACGTGCTTCCTCATCGGCTCTGTATGTGATTGCCTCATAAACTTTGAATAGACAGCCCCCCCCCCCCCATCTTCCTGCCAGTTGTGTTACATTGAAGATTTACGTGTCTGCCATCTTGCACTAGAAAGTAGTAACAGGTTTAGGCTCTCCTTCTGGCCTAGTGTTTGTTGTAATTTAGCAACTTTGGTGCTTAAAGGGTTAAAAGATTTTTACTTTTGAACTAAAATACGATTTTAAGACTCAATAGAAATAAAATAAGCATGTTAACAACTATACTGCAGATCAAAACATCTTCATCAATTTAACTTGTGCACTGCAGACAACTGGGCTGCAAGAACTCAAAGCCAATGCAAAGCAGAAATGTGCTACAAACAGAACCGACTAATGCAAATTCTGCAAGAAGTGACTTGTTTTTCAAAACTTTGTGACATTAAAAATTATTACAGTTGACTTCTCAGCAGTGAAGTGGGAAAATGAGCTAAATTCTATTTTTTTCAGCTGATCTTAATTACTTGAATTCCATGGTTGTAATGTTATTCTGTGTATGTGTTAAACTATCCTTGACTGTTTGATTATGATGTTTTCTTAATTTGCAGTGCAGTCATCCACTCTCATGTGTTTATTTAAGCTGCAGTGTGTTCATCTTCCTCTGTAAAAACTAAACAGAAGTCTTTGGCAGTGACAGTGAAGTATGTGAGGTGGCAGGTTCTGAATGCAGGTTTTTTTTTTTTTTTGTACCCACTGGCTTCAGCAGTCAGTCTGCAGAAAAGTGAAGCCCCATCAGCAGCAGCCCCCTGAAGGAGACGGGAGACATATTGTAATATCTGATCAACCCTTGCATGTAATACCATAAGAACTCAATGTCCTGGGAAGGAGACTTCATTATGATCTGTCTGTCAACAGCAGGCCGGCCAAGTTTAGACATCGGTTTTAGATGATTCATTTTTCAGCAGACTGTTTTATTTTATTTCATTTTTTATCTTGGTGAGCTACGGCGTTAGTGCCAATGATGCCGAGCAGCAGCACTGAAGACAAATGAACAAAAGGTGCCAAAATTTGGTAGTTTGTGCAAAAATCGTAGAAGAACTTAAGCATGTAAGACTTAAAGCATGTATGAGAAGACATGCATGCGAGCAAGTAAGCACACACATAGACCCATGGGTCTATGTGTGCACACAAACCCAAGCAATGCATACAAAGTCAAAATAGCCCAGTGTTTAAAAGGAGAAACCATAAAGTCAACTCTGAGAACAGCACTCTGTTAAATTACACCTCAGCATCCCCACACAATAGAGTGAAATTAGACCACTTCATCCATTTGCATTGGAAAAATCATGGAGTGGGAGAAAAAAAAAGAAAAAAAAGAAAAAGAGCAGAAAATAGCACAATGTCAACAAATGTAATCGAAACCAGAGCCACAGCTTTCACTTTTGCCCTTTAAGAACTCAAAACAGTCAGATTTTCCTTTTGTTTTAGATGCAACCAACTTTAATAAAAATGCAAGTTTTTTCAGACAACAAAGCCTGGGGCGGGGCAGCTCAGGTACCTCCATCTCGAGCAAGAGCCTGAGTCACGTTGACTAGACCTGCACATCGCTGCCCAGAACCCTCTCCAGCTGCTTTCAATTAAACTGGCCCAACTGGAGAGGGGAGAGGAGGGCTGCATTCACCAAAATGGTTAGCTATTCTAAGCCAGGAGTTCTTGCTGTTCTCTCTGTCTGACAGCAGATCAGTTGTTCAGAATTTGAGTAAACAGAGTGTTTTACTTGCAAACGAGAGGCTGGCTTTATCTTGCTGCCATGCATAGCCATGCAGTAAACCATGTTTGAAGGCAAAGCTTGCAACAAGTTTACTCTGTGATATGTGACTGTAAAAGTATGCTTCAGGATCATTGCTTTGAAATACAGAGTGGCTGGCCAGCACAGATCCAACTCTGATCCAAGAATCTCCCTGAATGAGATAATAATCATCCAAAGAAAAGCTCATACTCTGCAGTTATTGTCTTGGTGACCACAAGCTCTTTTCCTGAGATGTTCCACTTTGCTGCATTCTCAAACAACCACAGCCTTTCTGCAAATCGGCCCATGGGAGGATAATGTGTACAGAGGAAGCTCTGAGGTGCCCCAAAGACAGTAATGTCACACAGAAAGACCTGGGGAGCACTTGTTAATTCAGTAAAAGCTAAAAACCAATCAGGCACAACATAATTACTATGAATAACATCCATCATGTTTTCAGAATGTGATGTTTTGCAGCAGAACTTTGGCTCCTGCTATTTATGTGACAAGCCCCCACCTAAACACTGCTAGAGGCCATGCATAGCTCTACCTGAGCATAGAAATAGCTCAAGAAGCCCTGCTACCTCCAAAACTCAACAGATCACCTAATTAATATTACATATTCATAAGTTTTCTTCCCATGTAAATCTTTTCATGTATTTCAAATCCTTATCTTAATGTTGTCGAGCCATTCCACTGGATGTTATAAGAACATATTCAATCCATACATGTAAGCAAGTGTGTATACTCGTGCACAGTCTGCGTGCAGTCAATTACAGAGTGGCTGACGCTGGTGAGTGTTGGTGAGTCATTTTGGTGTTGTGTTGCAGTTTCTCCTCCTTTTCTGAAGGTGGCAGCAGAGGTGGTAACAGCCAATAAACTCACCAGGTTGGAGTTCTTTTGATGGTTCACTTCAGTTCCAGTAAGTATTATCTGTTTTTAAACAACAATGACATCCAGTATGGTTCAGTGTCTTTATTAGCGTGTCGTAGAAAACAAAGAAATAATTTGATCAGCCTCTCATCAACTTGATCCACTGGTTATTGTTTAAAAAAAAAGGTGGTTACAACGCAGATTCAGCGAGAAGATCCAGGTATCTGGCAACATGTGATCCCAAACTGACCAATCACAAGGGAGTACCTTCGTGTAGCCGTCTGCGTAGCAGATGCACAGGGATGCAGGGGTGCTGCCTCTGCAGAGCTATGCGGTGTCTATGGTGGTGACGCAGATGCAGACACTGCGTGGTTATAAATCCACCTTTAGGGTTGACTACCACCACCAAAGTGTTTTAAAACCATGGGGGGTGGACAGAGCAAGACTTTCATTTATTTGTCTGTTTTCTCTCAGCTTTATTCAGTCTTTTGACATCACAAGTGCGTTTTTACTGTAACACAGGTCTGACTAAAGGCCCATTTATGCTCGACACAGAAGAAGGATATGAAGGTGGATGGACAGTTTTGTCCGTTTTCTACATCGGTTATGTGCTTGGCTATTTGTTGCTTGATGCAGAAGACGAAGCAAGACTACTGTAAATCATGGTAGCAGTGCTGAGCAAAATAGCTGACATGTGACCAGGGAAAGAAACAGAACATAGAAGAAGGAGAGGATCAGGAAGGAAACAAAAAAGCAGAAGAAGAATGAAGACAAGGACAACAACTGTAGAAACTGAGAAAGCTTTTGAAGAAAATGGGTGTTTTAGGGCGTATTACGCGATTGAAAACAACTTCATACCAGTCCATTACCGCCGCTAAACAGTGTCTAAAACTGACGTTGGTTTGTGGGAGTGAACGCTGAAATTAGCACTGCCCACTAGTGGAGGAATATACTTAACAACCATGGCAACTCTAAAGACGCATGGAGGTATGAGGACAGCTGCGTATGACAACTTTTGAAATGGACGTTGCTATTTATGTATGTAAGGGAGAATAAATGGGCCTAGATGCTGAGATTTATGTGCTAAAAGCCTTGCCTAAGGTTAGAAAGAAAAAGACTTAGTATTTATAAAAGATAATGACATGAGGATTAGCATCTGTAACACTAAACTAATCTGATTTTGTTGGTTGCTTTTACTAATAACAGATGAAATCATGAAATAGAACGTATGTCGAGGCTGATGTCTGCAAAGTGAGTACATACTGGTCCATACGTACCTCTTTGTGCAAGATAAGGGGATTGGTTTCTTAAGCCAAGTTAACACTGCAGGCAAAAGGGGCCCAAATTTGACTTTTTTGCCCATATGTGACCCATATTTGCTTTTTCTTAATGACTATCAGAACAGCACAAATCCAATTTTTTTCCAAACTGACTAAGGTGTCTTACATATTTGGTAGTAAATAGGATACATAGCCAATGTCTTTGAAAGTGAGCTCAGTCTGAATGATAATGTCGCATTTCATCCAACTTTTAGTCATTGAGGTGAGCCACATCACAGTTCTTCACCAGAGGAGGCGGAACACAGCAATAGCAAATGTTAACTATGGATGAAACAATAGGTGAACTATCCTAGTTGGCTCTGATTGCACAGCAACTTCAAAAAAACAAAAAAACACACACACACATAAACTGACATGATCCATATTTCTTTCCATAAACACAGCGTGAAACATCACATCATCTTCTATGTATTCAGCTTCAGGGCCATAGACTGTTCATACTGGAGTCTGATGGCGGTCACATTAAATTAAAATGTGAGCAAGCATGCCACAAGAAAATCTGATGTCAGCAAAAAATCTGAATTGAGGATTAAGACCTGTAGTGTAAATCTAGCCTTATATTTGGTGACTGACGTTGTGTTCCCTTTTATGTGTCTTTTTGCACATAACAAACTTACGTTCCTCAGTAAGCATTTGTCAAACTTGCAGACAAATTCCTAGAGAACTATCTCCATCAGTTCATAGCACTGCTGTTAAATGCTAAATTATGGATTTTTTCTAAGATTGGTAAAATGTTTGTTGTTGTTGTAATTCTTTATTTTTAAAAGGTATCATTGTAAACTTCAGCCTGATGTTCTGTTGGTTTAAGCAACATATTTCTATAAGAACAGGAAGGATGGACTTTGAGAATCCTCTGGTCGATCTGGTGAGGTCTTTTATTCTCAGTGTCCAAGGCCAAACAGCTGTCAAATGAAGAGCATGAAGAGAATTACAACCGACACTCCACTGCACGATTTTTAAAAAAAAATCTAACAACTTACACAGAAAACTGAGTGCAGGAAAAGTCATGCAGGGACACTTTGAGAGCTGAAATATTTCAATTCAAAAATTGAAAGCAGCTGCAAATCAACTGTAGCTTGGCTTATTTTTTTGTTAAGACAGCAGCAGCAGATGAAGCAAGAAAATGTTTTTGCGAGTTTGAAAAGTAATTTTAGGCCAACAACAGAGCTAGAAGACATCAAAATTAAGTTCTGTGCAAATGCAAAATCACTGCATGGTTAACCTCTTAATAAAGTTTTACTGAGCTGTACACGGAGCAGGAGCTACAGTAGATCTCCTGATGGAAAACTCATAAAATAAGAAGGGAGATAACAATAACACGGGCTCTCGTTCTCTGGTGCCAGTCTATCTTTGCTTGTCTCCTACCTCTGACACTAAAGCCCTGTTCCAGCCTTCCCTCCCCACCTCCCTGCCCTCCCTTGCCCTTCCTCCCTCTTTTTCCTCCCTCCATCTCCCAACTTGCTCCTAAATTATCTATCTGGGCTGCGGGAGACACCCCTTCCTGCCTGCGGGTTGCTCGTCTTACCGCAAGCTGGGGAGATGAGGTGTGTGTGTGTGTATGCATGTGAGAACACTGCATACGAAGCAGAAATGCTCAGCTTCTCACTCCTTCTCATTTGATGTCCCTGGAGGTGGGAGGATCTATGAGAGCCGACCACACTAAATGTCACTCTGGAGGTGCTGTTGATGGACGGCCAGCGGGAAGTGAGATGTGCAAAAGAGCAACAGCAAGCTCTTTTTTTTCTTTGTTCTTTGAGACATTACACAGAGAGACAGGTCAACAAGGCACCAAGGTGAAGTCTGAGTTCTGAAAACAAAGGAAATTTGCTGTATTCATTTCTGCATGTGGACATGTTGAAGTGTTTGTTGATGCTAGGGAGCTCGGTAAGTCACGTGGAAGAACAAATCACTCTGTAGCTGAGATCCATTATTACCACAGAGTATGTGCCAAAATCAACCCCACCGCTCTGCTTCTTTTTCTCTAACTCCATTCGTTTTACAAGTGAAAGTAGTGGAACATTTTTTTTCCATACTGGAGAGACTTGGGTATATTTTATGGCCCCTTCACAGTCAGAACAGAGCAGAGAGAAGGGATGAAGAAATCTCTGGGATGTAGTCATACTCAGGCTTGGATTTATTTCCCTGAGTAGCACTTTCTTAGAGAAAATGCACAACCCAAATCACAGCTCCACTTGTTGACTCCTACTACAACTACTACCAATCAAACTTACTTTGAGTGACCGCGAGCTCGGAAACTTTACGTCACAATTTTCTGATGCACCTTTCTGATTGTACCTGAAGACATTTCTTCTGTTGTTGTACAGAAAATATCTCTCTTTTGATCATGCCCAATCCTGCAGACCAAAGCAGAAATGCATTCCCTGTGCAGATTAATGCTATTTTAGTCGCACATTTGGTCTAATTGTGTGTGCTCAGGATAGAGGAATGACCCTTCTCAAATGAGGCATGACAATCAAAGTCACACAACAAGAGAAATGTATCTCTGATGTAAAAATAAACCAGATGATGCAAAACTCCACTGAGCATGCACAGCTCTGGCCGCAGTCATTTATTATTCTAACCTGAGGTCCTGAATTGACTTTACATGAGGCAGAAAGGGAGAAAAAAAAGCTGTGGACAGTCAACCACAGAACTAACAGACTTTTCTTTTAATACACATGTACATTCCCTTTATGAACATAATTCAGCAGCAAACCATGCTTGAGAATAGAACATGTAAATAATGTGTTTTAACCTGTTTAGAGTAGAGAGGGGCAGGGTTACCACACCAGGACAATTCAGTTTACCACAGACAGCAACACAGCACAATGTCTGCTACAAAGTCCAGACAATGGCACTGAAATCTCAAAGGTAATTTCATGCCTTTACAAGTTAGTTTACTTTTACTGAATCTGACAAAGTCAGTCGATTCAGTACTGAAATTTAAGACTTTGGCTTTGGTCACAATGTGTCAAAAACAGCCTAAAAAAGAGCCAAATTGAAGGCCGTATAGTCAAACTTAACTTTTCTGGCCAGATGAATAGTAGTATTAACCATTTTGTTTGGTACAGAAGGTTCTCATGAACAAGTGATTGTTTATAGATAACACTTCACATTTAAAAGCTCTGATTACTTTTGACAGATAAACATTGTGGTCAAAAGACAAATTTATGTGGCTGCTAAAGTTAACAAAACCTGTTTCTGCAAGACCAGATTTTGTTTAATTATTCAGCTTCAATCAAGAATTTTCTGTTTTCCACGTGAGTATTATTATTGTTATTGCACCACTGAAATATTTTCAAATAATGTTAAAAATAACACAAGCTCAAGGTCTTAAAGGAGGATACTGTGGTTGATTTATACCTGTAGAATATATATGTTTACATGGCTTTTGCCCCATGAAGAGTAAAGGATTATGGGAATTCAACCAATGCAGTGTTTACAGAGACAGGCTTGTGTCCAATCACTCAAGAGCTTGACAGCATGTTACCCACAGCGACGAGGCTGTGTGTAGATTAGATGCTGACTGGCTGAGGGTTAGCTTGAACCATAATGGCCTTCTTATTGTGTGATTTAAGTTACAAAAGTGCAAAGATAAACAGTTTATGACTATGCTTCACTATCTTCAGTCTACTGGATCTTCTCTCTATGCTTTATTCATAATACAAGCCTGGTATAAACCTGGACATTGTTATTCATGGTTATCACAGAAGCACATAACGAAAAGCGATTAAAATACTAATGTTACATCATTTTTATAAGCGAACAAGCCTGTAACCTCTGCAACATGAAGGAATGGATTTACAGTTTCTTATATTTATGACTTCTAGTGATAATTAATTTATTATTACTGATGTCAGCTTCACATGATGTGACTGAGATCAGTCACCTTGTGAAACATCATGGTCAATAAATGTTGTTTTTTGCAGAAACAGTGAGCTGTTCCCACTCTTGCAGCATGGAAAGCAGCACCCAAGCTGATCTGGTGTTTATAACATTTAAACATTACTGTTGTGTTACATTAGACTCACACTGGATAGTAACTCAGGATAGTAACACCACAAACTGGAACAAGATTATAAAACAAGGATCCAAGAAGCGGTAAAAAGAAGCACAGAGAATAATTAACTCCATTAAAAATCTTTCCCCACTGTAACTATTGTCTTGTTAACAGGAGGGTAAAACTAAAGGATCTGTCCCAATGTGGCAGCAGAAAGCTGAGGGCTGTAAAGTGTTTGCAGAACCAAACCAAGACACTGTAAGCTGTCAAACTAATAAATGATGGAAAAATCAACAAAAAACAGTGGCTTTACGCTTTACCAGTCATACAAGTAACTGAGCAGTTGGTGAAGTAATAAAAGTGCAGTAAACTATAAGATTAAGCTTTTGTGGCTTAAACCTTCCCAAAAAGGTTCAGTTCTTTCATCACTACAGTAACACCTAGCTTAGCTTTGTTGATCATGACATAGAACAATATTATCTCGCCTTTGACCTTTCAGCCCCGGGTTTGACAGAACTGCATTTTGAGCTGTGCCAGCTGGTGATATTGAATGAGAAAAGTGAGAACGCCTGCTGTACAGCTACAGATAAAGATTTTAAGACCTGAAACTATTCTCCTGAAATAACTGCAGAAAAGAACAAAACACGGTAGCTTTAATATTCATCAGACAGTCAAAAAAGTTGGAAATCAGTCAACTCCTTAACACTTCTCCAAACAAAGTTACAGAGAGCCACAAAATAAATGGAAGAAGACAAACACTAACAAACAGTCCAGTACAACAAAATATGGATATAATCCACCAGCATCATTAAGACTCATGTCTAATCTACAGAACACAAGTCTTTAAGTTTCGCAAGAATCTTATTTGACAATCATTATCACAATAATCTAAGTGGAGCTGAAATATTTTGACTACTGCTACTATTTAAGCTTTTCCTCCACTTGAATTAGAGTTTTGGGGATTTTGAGCATGTGGTCAGTGTGTCTGTGTGTCTCTCTGTGCTTTTGGCAACATCTGCTTTCACGCATCTATGCACGAGTGAATGTTTATCCAACTTTTATGGCAATGGCGTCTCGTAAAACGCTCAGACGCTCCGAGACAAGCGGCCCTCCTCAGCACCGGTTCGCCCACAGGTTCACCCTCGACCCACTGGGACCACCTACGAGTTGAGCCGAGCAGATGCCTCACCTCTTCGATGACCATTTCAAAAACGCGTGTCCAGCTAGATTACAGCGTGAATTACAACCTCGGTTCTGGTCAGTGCATCACAGCCCCCTCGCTCAAGTGAATGTGCAAAAAAAAGACAATTAGACCGTGAATTACAATACACAAGGATGCAGTTTGTTCTGCATCATTCCTGTTCCAGTGCTTATTAAATGTGCCTTCTGGGAAGCATGAAATCTCAGGACTAAGATTTGTATATGAATTGAGCAAAATCAAAGCATTTTTTTTCCTGGTGCTTTGATTCAAAGAAAGATACTAAGAGCTTGTGGAGCCATCTGCAACATTGTCTGACCTTTGTCTAGAAACTACAGTAATCAATACTTAATTCTCTCACACACACAGACACAAAGATGCAAACAAAAACCAGCATCCGTATCATATCATCCAGCTGTACATGACCTTCCGCTTCTGGCTCGCTGACCTGTCTGGCTGTACTGGTTTTGTGTTTCAGTGAAGCTTCGTTTTTTGTTTACTTTTTTCCTTTTTTATTTTCTATAAGCTTAATCCTGTCTCTGATGTCTGAATCTCATTTCACATGAGCAAAGCTGCAGCATCACTAAGAGATGCAAAGACACAAGGACATGCCGCTGACTGGCTGACTGGGCTCAAACTGTCCACAGCAACAGAAATCAACACTAATTTGAACCTTATTCTAGGCTCAGCCGTCTGTATACCCTAACCATGATGTCCAAAAGCTTAGGACAGAAGCACATACGATGCCTTCACCCCTTCTTTCCCATGAGTCCTTGCAATGCTGCCTGTGTCTAGTACTTCCAAAAGAAACTACAAAAAAAAGAGAGCCTTTCCACCGCTTTCTTCATTCTCACAACTCCCAAAAACATAGCCTGACATGTCGTCAGGCCTCCCGAAACACTTCTTTCTTCAGTCTAAAACAGCACTACTGTATGTCATTCACTCATGAGGAGAATGAAAGCTGTCTGACAGGGGCATCCATACACTCTCCTAAATCTGCCACAGCGAGACGCTGGCACAGACAAAATAAAATAATAAAAAGCCTCCCGGATCACGGCCGGGGCAGTGCAACACTTTATCTGAAAAGACCAAACAAAGGAAGGCCTGTGGAACGCTTCCAATGTGTTTACCTTCAAGGGGAAATAATGCCTTTAAGAGGAAGGGGCAAGGACTGATGTGGTACTTGAGGGCCTCTCTGAGAAAAATAGCACTTCATTTTGATTCACAGTGAGTTTAAGAAAACAATCGTAGGGGTTCGGTCTATAGGGGGAGGAGTATAAACAGAGACCAGGGAGATCCCTGAGTTCTGTTCTAATCTATAACCCTTCTTTGAAGGACTACTAAAAAATGTGATACAAAAGCTACAAAAAATAAAAAGCCTGAATCAGGACATTTTAATTCCAGTGAAAATGCAAAGAATGTACCCTTGTTTTACTTACCAAGCATCCCTGCAGGTAATATAGTGAAATAATTTGATTTTTTAATGAAATATCCCTTTCAAAACATTTAGCATTATTACTATTTTTAAAGTTGATGTGTCATTGTAACTGCTTACTTTTAATTTAATCTTCATCTTCAGCTCTGAAAAATTGTGCTTTATGACCCTGACATTATTTGATGAAAACACCTTATTGGAGAAAATAAAAAAACAAAGCAAGGGATAATCAAGAAACTAAAAGTGTTTTCTAATCAGGATTTCTGGGGGGAGTCACAGATTGCAAGAACCGACATCTGCTGATACGATCATTAACCACAAGGTCTATTCGAAGAGATCAGAGAGTATCATGACTTGGCAAGTGTTTATTTATTGGCAGGCAACATTGTGTATCATATTCCTCCCATTTTTCTTAGAAAATCAACCCAAACAATGGCAGCCAAAGTTTGGTTATTGGCAACTACAAGAATTTAACAAACACAGCTTTTATAAAACAAGAATTAGAATGTAATGTGCTCAACATATCGACTTGGAATAATACATTTTATTGATGGACATTTAGCCTCTTTCTTGCAATCAGTAGGGGAGATTGTAGCATCCTGACCACTGTCGTCTTGTTGGGAGAAGTTATTTTTTACCCAACTTGAGGACATCTGGAGTCGACATCTGTCCATCATTGAGTTCAGAAAGATTGAATCTTGATTTAAAACTTATACAGCATTGCAACAAGCTGTCGCCAAGCTGAGCAAAATTATCTTCAGCTCAGCAGTATCTTCTTGCAGGGAAAGAGAAACAGGACTCTTACCTTCAGCTATCGATTATCCAGAATTTAAAGCTAAAATATTCAAAGTGCTGGTGCAAAAATTCAAACTGACCTAGATATGAAGCAATGTAGCACAAAGCAATGTGGTACATCTAAAATAAGAAGATGGAGAAACCCCCTCCTGATATAGAACACTGATTCAGCAACTTTTTGTAGAAAAATCTAATCAGTGGCCAGTGGATTAGAGCACCCTTTTGATTGACGGTCTATACCACATTTGCAGCTATCTCAAATAAAACGTTTCACTTTTTCTGTAATTTGTTTGAAAACATAAGCAACTGAATATAACATATTTGTTGGAAGGCAACATATAAACCCCATTCAATGATGTGATGTTGCTTAACAGCTGATAGGAAACACCTGCTGTCATACCACAGAGGGCAAAAAGTAGAACCGGCACAAATCAAGGATAGAAGTCTGCTGTGAATGATATAGATGTAAATTTATCAAGCATGAGCTGAGGGTCTCTCTCCAGCTCCAAACAACATTACAGGATGTGATGAGTCAAAACATTTTAGTGACATAAAAAAAACTTCCTTCGTAACACCATGAACTTTCAAAAACAATAGCTGAAATGCCTGCCAAGATATTTTTTTTTTCAGCACATTTAACGAGACAAGGAAATAAGAGGAAGAAACACAAAGATTTCTGGGTAATGAGATCATCTGTAAAACATTCCAAAACTGCCACTTTGAGGCTGCAAAATAACAACAGTAAAATATGATTGGCTAACTTTGTGCAGCGCTGCCATTTGGCTAAGTGGAGATCCTAATGGACATCACGTTGCATGACCCAGATTCAATCCAGATGGCACAAACAGACCTGCATGGACAGATGCATAACCAACAATCACTGACAAACTTCCCAAGTTGTTCAAGATCGCCACCGCTGATAAAGCCTGTCCAGCCAAATTCTCTTTGTATGAGAGTTTCCAAAACATCACACATGCTGCATAGCAGAGGGAAAAATGCCAGCTTCCCCTCATGCATCCAATCAATGGAGAAAATGGGAAATGGAGAATGTGAAAAGGTCACAACCCGAGGGATGGAAATAATCCCCCAGTTGCTACTGGGTATCTGATGTGTAAACACTGCACTGGAAAAACATTAGTCTAAGTCTGTAAGTTTACACTGTAGTACCACACTGTGCTTTGAGATCACTATGACAGAAAACACACAAACTATGAATATGATCAGTTCATTTATCCCGTCAAAAAATGAAGCCCGTTGCATAGCAGCACTAGACCAGTCCACTTATAAGAACTGTCATTTGAATTTTTCCGAGTTATTAGATCTCATGCCACTAAAAGCATAGACTGGCTGCACAGCCAGGTGAAATGTTAAAGTCATCTCCGTAGGGTGACAAAGTTCAAACTTAAAATGAAACCAGTCATGAGTTTAAAGCTTGGGAATGGTGCAGCAAAGCACTATATTCTCTGATTAGCTCAGCAGCAGAGGCTACAGGAAAGCAGATTGTCATCTTCGCTGCAGGCAAAGTGGAAGAACATTTGATATTCCCATTTGGCCCACCCAAAACTTTAAGTTAACTTTGCTAACACAATTTTGCCAAGTAATCCTTAATTTCAATAATATGTCAGATTGTCTCCAAATAACCAATCGTTGTACTGGATTACTGTTCCAATATTTACACCAGTTGAAAAGGCATCAGTAGAAACTGTCAGAGGCCCCCTACTAATCTTAAAGTCCTGAATCACTTCACATAGAGCCTTTTTTTTTTATAATTAAGTAACACTAAACACACTTCCTGAGGGGAAAAGCTGCTTACACCTTTTTGTTTTGTTTTGAATGAAGTCTGTGCCATCAAGTCTGTAATAACAAGGCATTTCAAGTCCTGGTTAAAATTTCCAAAACACATACAGAATCACATTTGGTTTTCATTTGGCTAGCGGCTTGTCCTTAGCCACCCAAACTGGTCTTAAGAGTTCCCATATTACACTTCAGAAAATTTAACCCTGAAAAAGATGCATCACATATTGCAAACTCTGTAGTGCAGCTTAAGTTTCGTTCTCGCCGGCCTCAGCATCTTTTCATAAAGTCTTAAGAGGTCACTCGATTTTAATGGTCACTTATTGCCTGCAGAGCAGTTTCCCAGTGGTATAAAGGCACCCCTGGACCACCCTGGTGCCTAAACAGCCTCAGGCTCAAAGGCTAAAAGTAATACTGGCACCGATGCTGCATACCTGCACTAGAAGACCATATGAATGACTTTCTTTTTCATTTCTACTTGAGGAAACCATTGTGGGTCTTTAAACTAAAACAGCAGCCGTGGATGATTTATGTCTGCAGTGAAGAAAAAAAAGTGGTCCTTTTTATTATTCCTAACCGCTGATAAGGATATTTCAGTTCATAAAGCCAGGAGAAGAGTTTGTGTTGAAGACATGCAACACATTTCCTCTTCCCATACTGCTCGGATATTAGAAGAGGCACTTTCAAGATGAACTGTTATGGTTAGTATATTTTTGGAAACGGGAACAATAAAGTTATCATGCCAAAGTAAGGGGCTGTCTTACTCTCGTCCAAGAAAATTATGATTTAATATAACCCAGAGCCGTGAGTAAAAGAGGAATTTAATTAATGAGCAGAAAAATATAAAAGGTGGCTTTGTTTTATGTGTCACTTGGAGAGTTCTATGGTCCTTTTTTTCCCCCTAGAGTTAAACCTTCATCTCGTTGCACTTATTTCATAGAAATATCTAAAACAAATGCCAGTGGGTGAGTTCGAGGCCTGTCTCTGCCAAGCAATGAAACACACCAACAGTGCAAAACATGAGGTGGTTTTTGGGTACCTGTGGAAAATAGAAAATTCAGCAGTGTACTCACTTCAGCACGCTGTGTTCTGGGCTGGCTGGCATCAGTCTCGATGGCATACACATCCACCAGGTAGAGGTCAGATCCCTGTTCTCTGTCCAGCTCTGTGGCTGTCTGTATCACTCCTGTGTGACGACCGATGGTGAAAAGGCGTCCAACGGCCTTTCCACCGCTGCGCACTGCAACTATGAAATACTCCACTTTGGTTGCAGAGCCTCTTGGGCTCGAAGCGTCCAAGGAGATGACATTTGTACCCGGTGGCTGGCCCTCCTTGAGGATGGTGATGTATTTGGGCTGAGAGAAAACAGGTCCATCCATCCCTTGAAGAATGATGGTCAACTCGGTTCTGGAGGTCTTGCGGTCAGTACCATGATCAGTTGCAGATACTGTGAGGGTGTACATCAGTCGGGATGGAACCAGCTGTGAGGCAAGACGAATATCCCCACTGTACCTGTCCATGATGAAAGTGTCTGAATCCCCTTCCAAAAGTTCATACTCCACTTCCCCATTGGCACCATCGTCAGGGTCAAAGGCCACCACTGTTGTCAGGATAGAGCCGATGACTATGTTGGGCTCAGCCACCAGGGCATTCTGGGACACAAAGGTGGGAACATTATCATTCAAGTCTGTGACCCATATTGTGACATTTTTCAGGGCAAATCGGCGGAATTCAACCGGAACCGCCTGATCAGTAGCTTTAACTGTCAGCTCAAAGAGATTGGAGAACTCCCTGTCAATTTCCTTGTTGGTATATATGAGTCCAGCGGTCGGGTCAATGGTGAAGTGGTTTCCCCGAGGAATCTGCTGAACAATAGAGTACACCAGCTGCCCATTTATGTCTGCATCTGTGTCATGTGCTGTAATGGTCATGACAGAGGCAGAAATTGGAAGATTTTCAGGGATGGATTTAAAGATGTCTCCAGGGGCAAATACAGGAGGATTGTCGTTAAAATCCCGCACATGAATGACCACAGGAATGGAGGAGGAGCGGGGTGGTCTGCCATTGTCTTTTGCAGTGATGTTGAGTTTATAAAATGACTGAGTTTCAAAGTCCAACTTTTTAACCAAAAAAATGCTGCCGGTGTTGGGGCTGATGCTGAAAGTGCCATGGTTGTTTGTGGCCGTAATGCTGTATGTTATGTCTGCATTATGACCTGAATCTGCATCAGTGGCGGTCACAGAGGCCACCAGTTCCCCAATCCTCATGTTTTCCAGGACATCCACAGACAGTGAGGATTTAGGGAAGGAAGGGGAATTGTCATTTTCATCCAGGATGCTAATACTAAGCATACAAGACGAAGATAAGGGCACAGCCCCAGTATCCACAGCTATGATTTTCAGTGAATAAGAGGATGTAGATTCATAGTCAAGCTTTCCGACTAAAGTAACTTGTCCAGAGCTGATATCTATTGTAAATTGTCCTTCCTCATTGCCTTCAGCAATGTGATAATGAACCAGTCCGTTGTTGTTCTCATCCACATCTGAAGCAGACACCCGCAGCAGCTGAGTCATGTTTTGGGCTGACTCAGAGATGGAGGCCTGGTAAATGTCTTTGGTGAATTTAGGTAGGTTGTCATTGATGTCTTGAATGTAAACTTGCACTTTGGCCTGGTCTCTGAGGGGCTTAGGGAGACCCTGGTCCAATGAGACAACCACAAAGCTGAACACGGCGGCGCCTCTTTGTCTCATGAGCGACTCGCGATCCAACTGCAGTGTGCTGGTCAACTCCCCCGTGATGGCGTTCAGCTCAAGGTTGGGCTGCGGAGTCTCAAAACTATATCTGACCTCACTGTTTGGGCCAAAATCCTTATCCTCAGCAAAAACCTGCCCAACAAGCGACCCCCTTTTCTGCTCCTCTTCAAAATGAAACACATAATTGGTGCTGTTGAAGAGAGGGCGGTTATCGTTCACATCATCTAGGATCACGCTGACGTTGACAGAAGCGCTCAGTGGCTCTACAGCCCTGTCTTTCGCCACAACCACTAAGTTATATCTATCCTGTATTTCTCTGTCCAGCTCTGCTTTGATGTATAACTGTCCATCTGGAAAAATGCCAAACACATCACCCATGTTGCCACCAACAATGTCATACATAATTTCCCCATTAAGACCAGAGTCCTTGTCAGTGGCCTCCACTTTAAAAAACCTGCTGTTGACAGGCTCAGATTCCGGGATGATGACCTCGTATGAGAGCTGCTCAAACACAGGTGAGTTGTCGTTGACGTCGTAAACACTGATGATGAGGACAAGACTGGAGGTGTGCTGGGGGACCCCCATGTCTGACGCGATGACTTCGATTTCGTAGGAACTTGTGGTGACCTCCAGCGGCCCAGTCAGCGTGATGAGGCCATGCCTCTCATGGATATGAAACAGGCCTTTTGGGTTTTCTTTGAGGCTGTAGACCACCATGCCGTTCAAACCTTCGTCAGGATCCGAAGCTTTGGCCTGGAATATTACATGACCTGTGCTCCAGTTTTCCACAGCACTCACATGCTCCACAGTGTGAATAAAATGAGGAGCATTATCATTTAAGTCCTTCACAGTTATGTTAACAAAGGCCTCTCCTGTGATCTCTCCAGCTCTGGCTACAACCTTCAGCTGATAAAATCCCTGCTCCTCTCTGTCTATCTGACTGGATGCTGTGATTTGACCTGCACTGCTCACAGCAAAAAGCCCCCTCTGATCCCCTGAAGTGATCAGATAGGAAATGTTTGTGTTCAGATCTACAGTGGTGGCTGATACTGTCCCTATAACTGTCCCGAGAGCCACATTTTCAAACATGACAAAGCTGTACACCTTCTGACTGAAAACTGGTGGGTTGTCCTGTGTGTCAATAACAGTAACAGTCACAATGGCCTGGGTGTGTGAACGCAGGCCTCCCCCATCTGCTGCTGTCACCTGCAGCTGGTAAGCAGTTTTCTCTTCTCTATCCAGGGGGACCAGCGTTGTAATTTTCCCTGTATTACTATTAATGCGGAATTTAGAGGCGTCTCCTGCTGTAATTATATATTTGACTGTGCCATTTCGACCCAAATCAGGATCTGTTGCTGAAATGGTGGTTACATAAGAACCTGAGGGCTCATTCTCCTTTACATTGGCAAAATACTGCACTGGGTAGAAAACTGGCCTATTGTCATTAATATCCCAAAGTGTGATGTTGACTTTTCCTATAGAGTGCAAAGGGGGACTGCCTGCGTCTGCTGCTTGTATGTGGAGTAAGTATGAGGCCTGATCCTCCCTGTCCAGCTCCACAGCCGTGCTTAATCGCCCCGACATGGTATCCAGACGAAACAGCTCCTGGACGCTGGCTGGAGTTTCTGCATCAAATGAGAACCGGATAGTTCCATTGGCCCCAAGGTCGTCATCTGAGGCAGACAGCACCACCAGCTCAGTGCCAGCAGGAGCGTGCTCCACCAGGGAAACATGATATGTGCTCTGTGTAAATGTAGGCACTTGGTCATTCACGTCTGTGATGTTGACTATCAGTTTAGTGTAAGAAATCTTGGGCTGGAGCCCCTGGTCTTTGGCACTAATGTTGAGCACAATTTCAGATGCTATTTCCCTATCCAACAAAGAGGCGCTGGTAACCAGACCACTGTTTTCACTGATGGAGAACCAGCCCAAAGCGTTTCCAGACACCAGGGAGTAGCGCAGGTTGGCATTCTGCCCAGAATCACCATCTGTTGCAGAGACCCCTTTAATGTAGCTGCCTTTTGGTATATCTTCACTGATATCTACTCTGTACAGTGTTTCCTGAAATATGGGGGGGTGATCATTGATATCATTCACAAAAATAACCAGACTGGCAAATGAGGACCTAGCCATGGGTTTACCATTGTCTGACACTGACACAGTCAAGTTGTATGAGGAAATTCTCTCTCTGTCTAACACACTGGCCACTTTGATCAGACTTAAACTGGGCACAGGAGACGTGTGCACTTCAAAGTGTTTCTGCTCGTTCCCTCCCAAAATTGAGACAGATATGTTGCCATTAGCTGTGGGGGAGTCTGAGTCTGAAACGGTTAATAAAGCAACCACTGTGCCAATCTGTGCATTTTCATCAACAGAAGCAAATTTTGAAGTAGTGGGAAAATACCTAAACTTTACAACTGGGTCATTATCATTAACATCTAAAAGTTTGATTGTGGCTTCTGTTCTGCCTGACAGAGAGGGCACGCCATTATCTACTGCATGAATGGTCAGGGAATACTCTTTTTTACTCTCATAATCCAAACCTTCTTTTATAATAATAGTACCTACTTTAGGGTCAATTTGGAAAGGTGTCCCCTCATCTAAAAAGTACCTGATCTCAGCATTGGCTCCCTCATCCCGATCTGAAGCTGTGATCTGCAGAATGCTTGAACCTACTGCAGCATCTTCAAACACACTGGTTTGATACTGATCTTGCTCAAATGCAGGGGGGTTGTCATTTATGTCTTGGATAGTGACGTTTACTTGCAAGTGACCAAACTTTTTCGGGTCTCCTTTGTCCTCCACTTCAATCAGGAGCTGGTAGAAGGGTGTCACTTCCCTGTCCAAGCCCCCGGTTGAAACAAGGTGCAAGAATGCACCCTCTCCACTCGGATTGACAGTAATATCCAAGCGGAATTTCCTCTGTTCGTTCCCTTTCACTATTCTGTACGTGGTGTGATCAACTCCGTTACTCCCTATGTCTGAGTCTGTGGCAGTGTCCAGGATCACTTGTCTCCCGCTACTTGCGTCCTCCTTAAAAGAAACGACTATTGACGCGTCTGGAAACACTGGGGAGTTATCATTAATATCCAAAACTACTATCCTGACCTCAGTGGGGTACGTGGGCTGGCTGGACAGCACCACCACGTTAATGACATCACTTTGCAAAACCTCTCTGTCAATCACCGAGGAGGTGTAAATGACTCCCGTTGTTCCGTTAATTGCAAAAAGTTTGTGGTTTTCGCTGAAGCGATACGTGAAGCTGGGTTTGGTCTCTATCGTGCCCACGTAGGTGCCGATGGGCTGCTCCTCCAGAACCTGAAACTCTTGACGGACTTGGCTGGATGCTGAGTATCGCGACAGAGTCCACAACATCAGTAAAACCAAATGAAAATGGCCTAAGCCTCTACCTCTGAGCGCCATGGTCAGTTAACCAGTCCACCTTTCTCAGACAGAGTCCATGCCGATGATGCATCAACTTTACTGAGGCTGAAAGAGTCACTAAAGCATTGTAATCCACAAAAACGTGCAGGCAAAACTCAATGAGAAACCCAGCAGCAACTCTTTCCGCACTTAACTGCGTCCCGAAGTGCTCTAGAAGTGCATTCTTTCCAGCACAGCGCGCTGTTTAATTGCAACAAAATCCTCTGAATGGAGAAAATGATTCCTGCAGATCAGGGGAGTTTCATTTTAGCTCTTAAAATAGAATTTCCAGTGCGGAATCTGACAAAGTCTTGCAGGACAGAGACTAATTAAACTCCACAGTTCCTTGGAAATTTATATATATAAAAAGTTTATCCAAAGTTCGGGGAGGAGGTCAGCGGTGTCGAGCGTGTGCAGGCGGCTGAGCAGACGCACCGTCCCATGGAATAACGGTGCAGACGTTTCAGTCATATTGTGCTCAGGAGTCCCAGTAAGTTAGGACAAAGCTGGAGTTTGGCAAACTCCCTCCCATCCCCGATCCCATTGGATAGCGATGCTCCTGCCCGCCTTCCCACCGCCGCACCCACCTCTGCTGTCTCCGCTCGTAGAAGAGGACGTCAATCAAACAAAACAGGTAGACGCACAGAGATCTTAATTAGCCGCACACACTCAGGTGTGCTGAAACTGGATCAAACTTGTCGGTAAATTGAATCAATCGTTTTTTTTTTCTGCAGGACAAGGAAAACAAACAACAAAAGACTTTACGTGTCTTTATAAATTATCACCATGCATGACAGAGACACTTTCAAAGACAGATGTCATTGAATACTTAAACTTTCCTTTACCTTTATTAGGAAGTTAAACTCATAATAAATAGATTAAAAGAAAGAGAGAGACACAGAGAGAGAGAGAGAGAGAGGGAGAGAGAGAGAGAGAGAGAGAGAGAGAGAGAGAGAGAGAGAAAAGCAATCTCTGGGTATTTCGGAGTCATAGCTTTTATATTTTTTTCTTTTCACTTATCGCTACTACTAATAATGATTATTCACATAGTCCATCATAATAAACTGAGTAAAGATTTATTACTGATATGGTTAAAAACAGTTTTTAGTTAATTATTAGGCTCCTAATAGTTATTAAATAAAATAGGCTAAAGAATTATATATCTATCCTACTTGAGAACATACATTTCGAGTGCATTAAAGTCCCGTTTGCCATTTTTTTTTACATTCAAGAGTCATGAGGTGAGATATTTGCATTAAAAGAGAGGAGCTGGAGGCTTCTTAAGTATGGTTATATAGCTCCATCTAGTGGTCACATTGTGGAATTTCCATACAACATTTCAGTAAAGCTTTTTTTTAAAGAAGTGGAAGGTGACATTGTTGGTTCTATGTGACAGAGAAAAAGATTACTTTAGCTTTTTGCCCATAGGAATTTGTTTAATTTGAACTTTGAAACATTTTGAGAGGTGAGCAAAACAGTTAAAGTTCAAAAATAAATTCACAAACGCTTTCGTTTTCCAACTCTATAGTGTGTGTTCAGACATTTGAATGAATTTAAAGAATATAAAAACAGACAGAGGAGTATAAAAGGTCAAAATGTACATTTAATTAATTAAAATGCAAAATTGTATTGCCATTCTTGTTTAGATTATTGAGGGTTACCATTAAGTAAACTTAAATAATAATTATTTTAGCATATATCAAAATCTTTAACAAGTCCTTTTTTTCTAATTATTTGTCTAAATTTAAGTGATTAATTCATAAGAATTGTATTAAATACAAAAAAACAAAAAACTTTTTTCTAATCAAACATAATGCTACTCTGCTAAGTACTGACTAGTGTCCCTTATTTCCCTGGGACAATTTTATGTGTGCACAGTGGGGAAAATGCATGATCGCATGGAGCAGAACAGACTGATAAATTCCAGAAACACTTGTGTAATGAATGTTTATATGCACATGAGGCGGGTCAGGTGTGGGTCAAATGAGTTAATCGAAAATAATTGCAGAAGGAAAAACTGTTTGAATTTCTCTGAAATGATGCCTGTTGCTGAACTTCTGCCCTCCCCCACCCCTCCCCCCTCTGTCTTGTGAAATACCATTACTGGGGATAATTATAAGCTTCCTGGTTTTGAGGGACATAAATGTTTATTCAGGTTTGGTATTTGACAGTTTGTGGCTTCCATAATCAGAGCGTCAGCTGGCTGGATCTTAAGCTAATATAACTGAATTAAAGTGTGAGCTGGACCGGTCGTTTCTACTCTGGCTGCACAGCCTGACATTCAGTCAGTGTTTTCATATTGAACATCAAAGAAGATTAGCAGTGAACCAGGAGCTCTCAGGATGTGTTTGATGTAAACATTAACTTGTTGCATCTGAGTTTATTTATTTCAGCTGAGAACGTGCAAATACAGCTGCAAAGTAATGATTATGTTGTGCTGTTTGTAAGGATGTTTGAGTTTTATCATATCGTCATTCTATTACACACTAAAGATATCATTGGTTGGTAATATTAAAATCTATAGACCAGCAGAGTGATAATAGCAAAAATTGTGTCAAGTCTTCATTTTTAAAGGAAAAAAACTGGGCAACATTGTTGAAACTAGAACCAGACGTTTAAAGATGCTGTTCTAAATTAATATAAATCTATTTAACACCACCAAATATAATAAATATGCACATAAACATGTCATACCTACTGTGATCTAACAGCCCTTAGAAGCAAAACAAAAGGAGAAATATTTGTTACTCATTTAGTTGTACACACACTTTAGAGAAGATAAGTGTGAACTTTAATGGTATAACGTGGGAAAGCAAATTAAGCCAGTGCTCTTTACTTGTGACAAAATAAGCTGGTAAATATATTTTTATGCACCTTTTGACATAAAAAAATAATTTTCTGTACACTCTGTGTATAGGATCAAACCAAAGCACTGCTTTAGGCTAAAACTGATGTTTAAAGTCTCACACTGCATGCAATGAGCTCCTTAGAAAATATAATTTTCACCAAGGGATCAGACTGGAAAATAACCAGAATGCTGAATTAAAAAATGTGATTATTATTGTCCTCAAAGTATCTTTGTTGTGGTCTGTGGTTTCTGATGATTACTTTTGATGAAATTTTATTGGTTTTCTTGGATTAATAGTTTTTGTTAAACAGTTTACTCAGATTTTTTTACAGCTTTTTCTATGTATTGCTTTAAAATTGATTGTTCGTCTGGCCCTTGATAGGTTTTATTCTCTGTGTTATCTGTAGAGCTTGCTTGTTCCAGAAAGGAGGTTCAGCTAACTCTGAGTCCAAAGTGAAGCTCTGGGTTAGCTTACTCTGAGCTGAACAACTCTGAGTTTTCAATTCCAGCTCAAATGTTTTGAGTTGATTGGATCGACTTTGGCTATCTTTGTTCAGAGTTAGGAACCACAACAAAAAGCCATCATCAATAGAGCCCTGATAACTGTATTCACCATGGCAACCGCAGACAAAAAGTTGCCAGATGTTTCATCCCCATTGCAGCAAGAGATTCTCATACTATGTATTGGCAATATGAAAAGGGATTAAAAAAAGAATAAAAAAGGGAAAACTGCCGCTGTTCCAGAGAGAGAAGCATCATGGAAGAAAGCTGCTGGCCGGGTCAATGCAAGTTGGAATCCACTAGTCTGCTGACTGAATGTTTGACTTTAGTACAGCTGTAGGCTAAAATACTGGTGGATATAATAAAATCAGAGTTTTTATTTAGGGTCAAACCCACCTATTTGTAAAATCACCAACACACTAACACTGTATGAAGTACTTAAAATGTTCCTGGGTGGGCCAGGTGGCTGTTCACCTTGAACTCGGGTCTTCTGCCAGAGGCCCTGGGAGCTTGAGTGCAGTATCTTAGCTGTTCCCAGAGATGCACTGAATGACTTTTTGGGGGTTCTGATCCAATATTTGAAATTGGAAATGATTTGTTGTTATTTGGAAACTTGGATATATTCTGATACCGATATTTTCCATTACCAATTTAGTTTACATGAACATTATTGTGATTATCGTCTGGAGCCGTCGTTGGTGATGGTTTAATGAAGCCCCGTGAATGTGTTGAGTCTTTCTGGCCAATTGGATCGCCAAAAGTGTCATTACCCAAGGCCCCATTTAACAGCTCATTTGGAAGTACTGACATCTGCTGGTCATTTGATGTTCAGCAGTCCTGTAAACTACATATTGGTGGAAATATAAACACAATGATGCAACTGTACTGTAAATCTATAAATATATTAAAATATATGAATAAAGTTATCTATCTATCTATCTATCTATCTATCTATCTATCTATCTATCTATCTATCTATCTATCTATCTATCTATCTATCTATCTATCTATCTATCTATCTATCTATCTATCATATACAATCATTCCCAAGCTGCTAATGTATTTTGCTTTCGTCGGTGCTGCATGTGTTGTATCACCTCACTGTTACCTGGACTTACGCAGAGCATTTCTTGCATTTTCCGCGGTTTTTTTCAGTAGCCGAATCACACGAGACACTCACGTGAATCAGAAAAAACGGGGCCTCATTTGTCTTTGGTCACGTGATGTTCAGGAAAATAATACAGACTTCGCATCAGGCTTCATTTGGACACGCCCCCTTTACTTGATGCAGGCTTTGGGGCTTTTGTGTCAGACAACATCACTAGCCGTCGTTGCCCAGCAGCATCCTGAGGCTGAGAAACCGCATTATAAAACTTTTTCATCCGGGAAGCCGCATGATGTTGCAGCTGTGTTTCGCTTTGTGCACTGCAGCACACGCTAGCAAGCGGATATAAACACATCGGCCATTTGCAACACACACTGTGGCTGATTTAGCAAAGAAACACAAGAAGACATCATCGGAGGAAGAGACAGAGAATGAAAACTTTACTGTCTTTTACTGGCTGGAAAGAGCTCACGGTACGGATGCAAGATGAACACTGAATTAGCCGTTGATAGGGAGTGCATCACTGAAAAAACTGCAAAAGTTCTGTAGTGCAGCTTTAATATTCAGACGTGTTGAAAGGGAAGCAGGATGTATGTTAATAATGTGGGGACACTATACAGTCTGACAACAGGCAGACTGTGGTCTGCATTATTGGCTTAGAGGATTTCTGATCGTAGAAGCTGCTGTTCAGTCTGGCTGGAACGTCTTCATGGAGCCGATTTGCAAAACGTTAAGTTCAGTTTGAAGATTTACTTCACCTTTAAGGCTTAAATTACTAGATGTTTAATACAGCCACATAATATTTACTTTGTATATCAACCTTTGTAAAACAAAAATACAAGATGTAGCCTACAATCATAGTCTAGATCAAAATACATCACTTTCCTTGAAGTTGTTTTATACCTCATCTTGGACTAATGGAATCCATATTGACTCAGGTAGTAGTTTTCTTTCATACAGCTTCTCTCTCCATATCCACAACAGTGTTCTCTTTTTTCTGAAATCTTCGTATTCCTTGTACAGATGTATAAGAACTTCTCCCTCCAATGGGGTGAAATAACTGGTAGCTTTTTGTTAGTTGTTGCCATGGTGAATCCAGGTATTGAACCTCCATTGATGATTGCTTTTTATTGTGGTTCCTAACTGGATAAAGATGCTTTGAGTTGTTTCAAACAACTCATTCATCTGATCTGAAACCAAAAACTCAGAGTTGCTTGGTTCAGAGTAAGTTAACCCAGAGTTTGTTTTCAGACATGCCATGCTACCTTTCACCACCACATCTTGTGCTTACTCTAATATTGTTATAGGATGTTTTATCAACACATCAATCCACATGATAATTTACAAATGGCAATTTTTTTGTTACAGACTTTCTAATTTGTTATTTTAAAGGCTAAACAAAATAATTTAACAAAAATATCACCACAGTTGCAAGAAAACAAAGCTGAAAACACTGAGATGGGATGTTTAAATCATGTCTGACAACATGTCTGTCATCTCCACAGAGAAGCATCAGCTCGCGGTCCTGCTGAAATGTCTTTCACAGGTGGACTAGGTGAATTTGTTAATCCCTGATGAGCAGCAGTCACACATGGCTGACTTGGCTAGAATTGATCTCCATCAGTCCCAGATGTTAAACTGCAGAATGATTGATGATGATGTTTCTGCTTTTAAGTAAACCCATTCCTCTGCGATTCAGTCAGCCGTGGTGTTGTCAGACATGTGAGGAACAATTCAGTTTGTCGTCCTTTTTTACAGCCAGGACCACACAAACGTGCGTTGGGAGGCAGCAACATTAAAGCTAAAGAAGTGGTTGAAGACTGGATAGTCACCCGTGTGTTTAGCTGACAAAAACAAAAACAACCAGGTGCTTCCAGCTCTATTATCATGAACGGCTTAAGTGCCTTGAGCAAGGTATTAAACCTTTCAACTGCTCCTCAGGCACTGCATAGGTGGCGGGGCATTAAACTCTTACAGGCAAACCATTGTGCAGACATTTAATGACTCCATAGCTTTTCTGTTAGTATACCCACAAGACAAATTTATAAAGAGAAAAAAAGGTGAAGGCAGGTTATAAAAGCTGGATTTAAAAACTTTTTTCCCCTTCTCATACCTTCAGTGGGGCTGTAAGTAAAGTGCTAGGAATGAAAAAATTTTAGAATATACTTATGTCCTGAGCTCTCATTTTAAAGAGAAAAGCCCAGAAAAAACTGGCAGGATGACTTTATTATGTAATTTCCCAATTTTACAAGATGATTGCAGAAATTTGAACAATCAAAGATACCACAAGATTCATATACCAAATAAATATAGCAAGATATACTTCTATGTTAAGTTCTCAATATAAGGTGGCAACAAAGAGTATGTAAAGTAATGTTGTACTTCATAGTAAGATACCAGTGTACATTTATAATAAACAAATAATACAGTTAAGGTACTTTTCTATTTGGAATGTAATGATTTTAAAATCTTATAAACCAATATTTTATTTACAATAGAGTATAGAGAACAAATAAAACTTTTAAAGTAAGGCATTTTACTATTTTATCAGCAGCAGCATGTCCCAAAAAGTTGGAGAAATGCTGGAAAATTGAGCAGTACCAAAAGAAAAAGCAGAAGAAATATGTAGAAACAAATTAGGTGAATTAGTCAGTAACATAACTGTGTATAAAACAAAGCACCTTCTAGACAGTGTTTCAGAAATAAAGATCTAAGAATAAGAAGTACAGCAATCTGCAAAGAAAGATGTACAAATGTAGGTGTAATGTCAGTATAACCTTGTAAAATAAAATTGTGAAGACCTCAGATATTCTATCATCAACATCACATAAGGTCACAAGTTCAGAGAATTTGGAAGCTGTTTGCATGGAACATGGCCAAAGATGTAGTGCCTGGCCAAAAAGAGAGAGATAGAAAAAAACAAAAAAAACAAACAAAAAAAAAACAAGTGGCCTTTTCGATTTAACTAAGAAAATATCCTTTTAGATAATTACTGCATTGGCGATTATCTGTCAGCTGGTTATTTAACCCCACTAATCAGTGAAGCTAACTGGACAAAAAGGCTTCAGTTACCTAGCAAGTATAAAGATTAGACTCTGGAGCAATGGAAGAAGGTCATGTGGTCTGATGAGTCCAGATTGACCCTGTTCCAGAGTGATGGGAGCATAAGGTAAGAAGACAGAAAGATGAAGTGATGTGCTTGTGGGGGCAGTCTATGATCTGGGGTTGCTGCAGTTGGTCAGGTCTAGGTTCAGCAACATTATGTGGCCAAAGAATGAGGTCAGCAGATATCTGAATATAATGAATGAGCAGGTTATTCCATCAGTGGATTTGCCCCTGATGATATGGGCATATTCCAAGATGACAATGTCAGGCTTCATCAGGTTCAAATTGTGAAAGAGTGGTTCAGGGAGCATGAGACATCATTTTCACACATGGATTGGCCGCCACAGAGTCCAGACCTGAACCCCACTGAGAATCTTGGGGAAGTGCTAGAGAAGGATATTCACAGTGGTCGGACTCTGCCAGCATCAATCTTGGTGAAAAATGAATGTAACACTGGATGGAAATAAATCTTGTGATATTGCAGAAGCTTATCGAAGGTGTTGATGCTTTGTTGTTTTGATTGTTTTTTTTTCTTTTTTTTTCTTATTATGAATTAAATAAATATTTAAAAAATGCTCCTGCAATCAAAGCTGAAAATTGTGTGTGTGTGTGTGATCTTTCTTGTTTGGTGGTGACTTTTTTTTTTTTTTTTTTGGCCAGGCCTGTGATATTGGGACCCTAGTGTAAAATTGCTTTAAAACACAAGGCTTGATCCTGTCATAGAAACTACTGCAAGGGCTTAGGAACAGAAATCCATTCCAGAAATCAATGTTTTGCCATCCACAAATACTGCTTAATGCTCTATCATGAAAAAAGCCATGTGGTTTAGAAATGCTGCCATTTCCTCTGAGCCAAACTAATTTAAAATGTACTGAGTCAGAGTGGAAAACTGTTCTGTGGTCAGATGAATTAAGTATTGTGTTCTTATTTTGGAAATCTGGCTTGTAGTCAGAACTCAGTTCAAAAGTCTGCATCTCTGACTGCATGAGGCTGCATCAGTTACTATTGAACAGGCAACTTGCACACCTGGAAAGGCACTGATAATTGTATAAGGAGGTTTAAGAGCAACATGTGCTTTCATCCATACAATGGCTTTTTCTAGTTTAGGACAACATTCTCTCTTGGGAGGTTGCTGCCATCAAAATCCAAGATTATATTTTCACAAAATAGTAAATGTCTCACTTTTAATTTTTGCATTGTGATTTCATTTTGAATTTACAAAGCACCCAGACATTTTTGGAATTGTGGTTGTGTTTTATTGACCCTGTACCCTATACATGCCAGGAGTTGTTAGAGCTCCAATGTTCAGTTACCACTGAACTGGGCAAGACACAAGGCAAGACAAGATGCACTGGCATAATATTCCATTTTTACCAGTCAAACCTGTTGAAAACTGTATCACAAGTGACCTTGTACACAGCAACCTTATGATGCAGGGTGATCAGCTGAATGGATTTTGGCATAAAAAGTGCAATACTTTCTGTTCAGAAAATGCTGAATCAAACTTTGAGTAACAAGTGAGAAATGTCTGCTTTGTAGAAGCTGTGTAGGAAGCTGCAGGGGGAACAGCAAAGTGACAATGATGATATCTCAGTGAGATGAAATCATCTTTGGCTCCATCACACCAAATTTTTAGAGCAAGGAGACATGTCAGGAAAATGAAATTCCCTCAATAAAATGACTTCAGATCATCAAAGGCAATTTCCATCTCTCTAAAAAACAGCACTACACAAGTACGGTGCCTGCTCTATCTATCAACATATTATAAAGTCAAAGCTTGGTCATAAAGATCAAACACAAACGTCAATGTTAAGATGAAGGGCTTTTGTAATCCAAAGCAGCAATTCAAGAACAATGTTCCCGTGAAGTGCCAGGAAATGGAATTTGACCTGAATAAACTGATGCTAAAAGGACAATCAAGTTTAAACTTGAGTTAAATTAAAAATAAGGATGGGTGATAAGATATTAATCATCTTTTCATTCAGTGGTCCCGACTCATCCATAAAGGGTCATAGAGAAAAACTGTTTAAGTAGTAGAAGAATTATTACTATTATTATTATTTACAAGCCAATTGTTAGGTTGGGTCTCAGGCAACTTGGAGTTGATTTGAACAGGCTTTAAAAAGCGAGTCACAAAAAGGTTATTGTATACCTCTGGGAAGTGAGAGCCAGCAACACAACGCTGCCCTTTTTCCTAGTAAGTGTGTGCGAAGGGACAAGCATTAACGCTGACAGTGGATCTATTGCACGTCTGTATTTATTTAATATGTTTCTGGGTTTTAAATTGTCGTCCTGGTCTTTCTGCAGCAGTGACCTCTTGTTGTTGGCTCTAATGTCAGAGCCTGGTGTTTCCCAGCAGGCTTGCATGCTCACACTTTCCATCTGTCGTCTGTTCACACCAGGGGCATCTCACGTTAGCAAATAAATATAAATCAGTAAATTCCACTGTTACTGGTACATGATGTGAGCGTTGTTGATGTTATTCCTTATGTCTGTGCCAAACAAACCAGTCATTTATATTAGGGTGCAAGGCCACACCCAGCCATGTTGAGATTTTTGCATGAAATATGAAGGATATAATTTAGTATTTTCTCATTAAAGTGAGTCATGCTTGCATGTTGGAGTTAATGAAGTATTATAAAGCAGTATTATGGGAAATGTCTATATGCTGTATACCATTTTTAGAAATACAGGAATCCATATAATGTTCAAATGCACTTTCCTGTCTATCAAGGTCTGGATTTTCCAGTGTTGAAAAACCTAACTAGTCTTTGAAGTAGCACTATGTAACTTTACGGCCTTAAAAAAAACGTATGTGTCTGACTCGTTTTGATGGCACAGTGACATTTATATGTTTATTGTGTATAAATGTCCATCAGCCACTGTTTCCCTGCAGTGTCCCGAGGTTGAAAAACTACACAACTTTTTTTTTTTTCCAGCCTGGAACATCACATTCCAGCTGAATTTTGCTTTACGCACCATGCTACACACCAGCAACTGGACATCAACACACTCCCTGTTTTGACGGTGCACTGTGGTGATTCATCAGAGAAACACAAGAGGACAATATTGGAGGAAGACAGGAGAAGAGAGAAAGAAAGAACCAGAACAATTACAGATTTAAACATGCTTGTAGTTGGTTTGAAAAAACATGTTTCGGTTCTAATAGTTATTATTTTATCAAAATTGTACAGGGAGTTCATTTTTCTTTTATTCACTTCAACATTTAAAGTTCTAGTATCTGACTTTCACAGTGATCCATTGGCAAAACATGAATGACTGACACCTTTGTTTTTATTAGTAGAACCCTGTGATATAAGATCTCTTGTATTTTGTGTCACGATGAGACATCAGGAGTTCGGCAAATAATATTAACATTAAATCTTTTTTTTTTTTGTACAGTAACTTCAAGTTGATCCATTTGAGTCAATATGCCATGGAAAATAGCCATACTAGTGCCTGGTTTGAACTCTTTGAAATAAACACACTATTGTCCTGGAAGTTGGTGTCACCATGTTGGAAACTATTGGTTATCTAAAATTGACATTGGGGTCCTAAGAAGCAACCTTACCATGCAGTGTTATTACAGGACCAAGGAAACTCAATGATATAACTGCCTTAACCATAACAGGACTAAATGATTTACCACAGAGGGGCAGTTGGGATCAAAGTTTTTTTTTTTTTTTTGGCTATTTTTCATACATAAAATCTCCAAAATTAAGAAACAGGTGGAGGATGACATTTGTTGGAGAAGATGGCATTCTCTGAGTTGCATGGTAGTGTGGTGGTAAGCACCAAGGCCTCACAGCAAGAATGTCGCTGGTTTGAGCCTCAAACTGTGGCATTGACATGCATGTTAGGTTAGTTAGTCACTCTGTTTAGATTAGTTTGTCTCTCTCTGTTGGCCCTGCGATGGACTGGCGCCTTGGCCAGGTTGTACCCTGACACTTGCCTGCTAATTGCTGGGATGAGGTCCAGTCTCCCCCATAAACATTAATTGGACCAAGAGGTACAGAAAATGAATGAATGAATGAAAGATGGCATTCTTCCTCTGTTTTTAGTCTGCTTCTTGAAATGTTCAGCACTGATAGAAAAAAAGACTTTTGGCAGCTGAACCTATTGTGGTGTTGATGAGTTGTTATTGAGTTTTACTGATCTATTGCTTCTTTCAGGGTTTCATCTTCCATCCTGAGTAAAAATCCCCAGAATCTTGTATTTCTTCTTTTTATTTATGCCAGCATGAATTAGGCACAATTCACTTTTTTGTTCCTGAGGCTCCAGCCATATACCCCTCCAACAAATAACCTCTCAATGAGGTCAGAAAGAGGACAAATTTTAATCTAAACATGTATTTGTTATTACATCAAGTACAGGATGTATATATTTCATTTCTAAGATTGAGGTAACATTTAGATCAGTGTGTTCAAACATTTGCAAAAATGTAGGTTATCATATGTTCTGTTGTGTTTTCCTATCCTTTTCCTGCATATCTACCATCGGTCATTCTGCCATGTTTGACCACCATATTTTAATACAGGCTACCCCAAAACATATTTCCTTTTAGAAATGTCCTTTTTCATGCATTGGAGGGGAAGAAGAGGTAAGGGGTCTTCAGTTGGTTGCAGTATACAACTTGATCACTTGATGTCACTAAATCATTGAACTGATTCTTGTATTGAGGCCTACATTTGCATAATGCCTCTGTGAGTGAAAAGTAAATGCCATTGCTGCCATCAACTGGGGATGCATAATGTCCTCAAGTTTACTTCTGTGTCAGAAATCCCAGGATGGCAGTGGCAGAATGGAAAATACATCTTCAATAGCCCACAACCTAGTGGTCATTTGAAATCTTCAGGGAAAGGTTTCATACTATCTGTTAACTGCTTTATTATTTCAGCTGTCTGGTGCTGAGTAGAAAGTTTACAGGACATCTTCACTAAACAATTTGCTGTAGCTGAAACAGAAAAAAAATAATAATAATCATATTTCTTTTATTTATTTATTCATTTTGGCTTTCAGATTGTACCCACATACATGTGCAATTGCATCAGGGCTTACAGCTAAAACTGCTTTATACATACAATTCTAATTATTCTGCAACACTGCCTGTCATTTATTTTAATCACTATTGATAACTTAATTGAAAAGGTGTCATATTTGCTGTAATTACAGAAAGTATTTAAATACATTATGATAGCTGATTCTAATTATAATAGGCACAGATCTGGTTCATAGCTTACAAATGATATATTAATTTATTCTTTATACAAAAGCAGACACTTGTTATTTTAGCATTAGTAGTCATTTTATTTCAACATCACTAATGAGAAGAGATGCAGTAGGTAAATCATTACAATTTTACAATTATTTAAAAATTTTCATTTATTTTCACTTAATTTGAGATTAAAGACAAGTCATTTAATAACAGACGTCTACAGAAATGGGCAACACAATAAAGAGAAACTTTTCTTTCCATTTAATTTTAGAATAACAACATAAAGATCAACATATGGGAGCCCAGATGACAAATAAAAATAAGCACCATTAAACCTGCCACAGTTAAAAACCGTGAATCAACATTAGTTTTGAAAACAAAACAAGATATCATAATACTGAATAAAATATGTCCTAAAATCTATTACTGAAGATGCAATACTACAGCTGGCCTACAGGTGTCACTGCTGTATCGTTTCAACAGTGAAGGCAAGACACAAGCAGATGTTTTAAATACATTTTCCCTTCAGAACTGATTATTTTTCAGCATTTTGGTCTTTTTATAGCAGAGTCAAGCTGATGGAAATCTGGAAAAAGTTTATCTGATCTCATGATGTCTCTCTGATGCCAAAATGCTTCATTATTAGAAGAGAAATTATGAACATAAATTATTTGCACATATTTAATGTAGAAGTTTAACAATGAAACAACAATTATGTTAAGTTATGTCTGAGATAAACTAATTAAAAATCACTTTATGTCAATGATGCTAAATCAACTGGTTTAAAATTCCATATGGCCATAATACAGATTAACAAATTTAACTGATTAAAAATGAACATTAAAAAAGATTATAAAACACCAACTAAAACCCACAAATGAGCATTTAGACAATAACAAATAAAAAACAAACAAACAAAAAAAACAAAAAAAAAAAACAAACATATCTACATTAAATTCTAGGTAGATTCTGTTGTTATATTTGCATGATGGACAGGTTATCTGAAATAATCTGTGCCATTTAGAATCTATTTCCCAGGAGGAACTCACAGCCTCTAATGCGAGTAAAGCAACTCATTTGAAGTAAGTGCGGTCATTTCAATAACAATCTCACCTTTGAGAGATCCAGATTGAGAAGATACAGCTTTCACATTTGTATACACACCTACACACACCTACACACATACACACACACACACACACACTACAAATTGCTCTGCTCATGCATTACTGATTCTGAAGGGAGATAAGAAAATGGAAAAGGCTCTGCTCTTTGGTTTCTTTGAAACTAATATGAAACTGTAAACTGGGGCTGCAGAGGAGTGAGGACAGTGACAAATCACAACGAGTGGAGTGTGTTGCAGTTCACTGGACCTCTTATCCCATTTCACACTCACACTGGACCTTGTTATTTAGATGCCCTTTCAAAAGCACTGTGCTAAAGTTAGAAAGTCTGCTGGAGTTCCTGCAAATGCCCCGAGGCAAAGAAGATGGCTCCAGGACAATATTAGGTCAAAAAGGAAAATGTGCTGTCGTGTTCTGGAAACGTGTTTCAGAAATGTCTGTTTTTTTTTTTTTTTTTTATTTGTTTTGTTTTCAGGTTTATAATTATAGATTTTAAATACCACAACAGCACTTAAAACAATTTGTATCAACAACTGACAATATTGCAAGTTCCAATGTTCAACTTCGAACTGATTAATGCCTACTAATATAAAATCCCACTAAAATAAAAACTGTTGTGCATTTCTTTTCAGGCATACCGCAGAACCCTGTTGTCAATCCTCCAGCATGCTACAGTAATCTGAAATGGACAAACTAAGGGTGAGGTGGGTTGCAGTCTGCAACTCATACTGCATGATTTCACCACATCGGGATCTTTAATTTTACTGAGACAGTGTGTAAAACTTAATGGCATCTTGTGAATTCAGAATACAACCAACATAACTAACAAGTCAGTAATGGAAATGCATTGGTTCCATAATTCTTCATTATGAATTAAGAATGCTGGAATGTACCAACATCCAAACACACTTTGACTGCTGTTGCATAACTAGTAGAAATGAACAGATAGACTCACCAAACACAGCAATATATTGGCTCTAGGACTTTTCCTTTGTAGTTTTCTCTCCATAATCAAAGTAATAAGAGTCACATAAATGAAACTGACACATTTAACAAAGCACTTTGTGTGTGTTCTCCAGAGTTTCTGTTGATGCCTGGAAACCTTGATGTCTAAGATTATTTCTCCCCCCATTTTTTCTGTTTGCAAAAACACATTTCAAACACACTTGGTTGCGTTTTTGCCTCAAGTTAAAACATCTCTGAATTGCTGTGTTTTCCCTTTAAGTTGCTTTCTATACAACCGTTTTTAAGGCCTGTCTTCAGTTTACTGATCAGTGTGCACCTCCTTTAGTTTCTGTCTTCATTTGCCAGATTGACTTGAAACATGGTTAATTGACTGGCTGTTTACTGCTTAATATCCTTTGCTATCGCTTCCTCTTTGTTTTTCTTTTTGAATTTAGCCTTAAACTCAGTTGCAATGTTAGTGGACTATTTTTAGTCCTACTTTTTGCCTCCCCTTTGTGTTCTGATTTAAACGTCACTGACTGATAAGTTGTGTTGAAACCAAGGTGTCTTCAATAAACCCTTAAATTTGGATTAGATGAGGCCTAAACCTTTAACCATCTAACTCTGTTATCCATCATGTTTATATATCACAACGCTTCATCATGCACTTTGTCTGCACTGGCTTGGATTTCGGACCATTCATACTGCTTATTCCAATTCAGGGTCACAGGGAAGCTGGAGCAATTATCCCAGCAATTATCAGGCGAGAGACAGGGTACACCCTGGACAGGTCGACAGTCCGCAGGGCCAACATAGAGAGACAAACGACCACTCACGCTCACATTCATTCAGAATTTTATACTAAATAAGGTGGTAAAATGAAGCTTTTCTGATCAGATGATATGTTGCTTTTTCACACTTTTATAGTCTAAGAAAAGGTGTGCTGCAGCTGAGCAGAGAAAGTTGCTCACCACAGGCTGAGGAGGTTTCCTCTTTCTGTCTTTCAAAGAAACTGCAGCACTGTTTTTATGATACCACAGGTCACTTCTCCTCCCTCCCCCCTGCTCCTGCTGTAAGACCATTAAAGAGCCTGCACAGTGTGTGAGGGTTGTCTAACTTCACAGATGGCTTGTTTCTCTGCTTACAACATCTTTTCTTCTTGGTGCATCTCATTGTCTTGATGAACAAATTCTCATCACAACAGATTAAACACTGCAGCTTTTTATACAGATTCCTCTCATTTTCACACATTAGAGATGCCTCCCTGTATCGTAAACCAGCTCCCTCGTTGCAAATAAGACATTTTTTGGCAAAAACTGAAACAGAGGCATCATGTACCACATCAGCAGGGGAACCACTTTCCAAAATCATAAAAATATTCCCTTTGCAGGAGACAACTAGGGAGGGTTTATAATTGGTTTAGGCTTAAAGGAGATGTGTAAGGCACACAGAGTTTGTCATCACACTGGTGGCATCTTGGGTTAAGAATTAGTTGGATTAACGGTTCAGGTGATTCAGGCACTGCCTTGTCAGATGAGTTCACATTAGAATTAACCTGCAAGCTATTCCCCAGCAATAATCAGAGCATGCCATCTTGATTTCAGGAACACTGTGTTTCTTGCAGCATCAGGCTTACATACTGAGAAGTGCCTCACTGTCGAAATAATCTTCACTAAAAGGCACAAAAGCAATTTCTGCAATTAGATTTCAACATTAGACTTGATGACCGCATTGCATCAGAGTAGAAGCTTGTGGGAGGATTATGGTAAGCTAAACAACATTTCCTACAGTTACATCAACAAACTGCCTTATTGGAAAAACAGGTTCAGTCAGTGGTAGACTGTATTTCAGCTGTATTTATACGACACTCCAAACTGTTAGAGACAGTTTTTACTCCATTTTCTTTGTCAACAGTAAGTTTGTATTGAATGTAAAATATATATCACAACTTATCTAAATACCTAAATGTAAATAATTTGAATATCCAAGCATTAACTCACCTAGATGCTGTCCACACAGAAATGTAAATCACTAAAAATAATATCTAAAATAATGTACTGTACTTCCACTAAACACATGGTTGGTATTGTATAATAAACACCACTAATCTGCATTTCAGATTGTGTTTGTGTCTTCTTCCCTTTTATCTTGATAGATTCTCTGTCATCTACATAAAATCTGCTTTGGAGAGAAACATTCCTTTTTTCTTTTCTTTTTTTAACGTGTCCTGTTCAGCATCTTAGCAAGTCAAATGATAGTCTGGTTGCTCTGTTGTGCCGAACAAATTTGCTTTGACAAGACGAGGTTTGTGGATATAAGGCTTCTCTTTTGGATTAATTAATTAATTAATTTATTTACTTTCAATTATGGAATCTATGTAATCTTGATGGACCTGACCGGAGGAGACAGAAAAAGAAGGAAGACAGCAAAACGAAGCAAAAAGGAAAGCAGAAGGAAGAAGGAGGAGACAAAAACACCACAGATAGAAACAGTGACCCTTCAATCCAAACTATCACCAGACAGCAAACTGCTACACCTGTACAGAAACACACCAGAAAATTTCCTATGGCTTTTACAGAAAAACAGAGCTTACAGTAGTCAAGAGTTCCTAAATAATAACCATATAAAAAAACAACAACAAAAAAAAAACAAACAAACAAAACATATCACAAAAGCATCACAAAAACAACCGAAGTACCAGATACAAACTCACAGAGAAAAAACAAAAATATCTTTTAGTGTTTAAACCCACTGGACAACTCAGTGACTGTGTCAGCATGCAGCATATGAGGAATAAGGAGTGATCACTGATGAGGAGTGGTGAGTGAGGTCGTGCTAATGCGACCACGCCTCTACAGAGGCTAGAGGCAGACTAGGGCAGCCTAGAGACCCGGGCCATCAGCAGCAGCCCCGGGTCACAAATCCAAGCCACCCTACATCGAAGATGACCCCGGTCCTACCCAAGCGGTGACAGAGGAGAGCCCCAGCCAGAGCCCCCTGTGGTCACGTGGCACAGGCCCCGGCGGGCCACAATCGGCAGCTGTTGACACCCCCAGGCAATAAAGAGAAATGTTCTAAAATGCTTTAATCAAGGCTACTGGACTCATTTATAAATGAAACACATCAACGAAGGACTGAACCATTAGTGCTGTGACTAGGAGAGTAATATTTCTTACTTTTTTTTTTTTTTTTTTTTTTTTTTGTACAAGCTGAGCTGAGGCCAAGTTTGTTGAGAGGCTGTCAGTTTTGTATTGAAATGGCTTTAAGAGCTGTCTGGAAATGCAAAGCTTAAAATGTACT
This sequence comes from Melanotaenia boesemani, assembly GCF_017639745.1. Taxonomy (NCBI): domain Eukaryota; kingdom Metazoa; phylum Chordata; class Actinopteri; order Atheriniformes; family Melanotaeniidae; genus Melanotaenia; species Melanotaenia boesemani. The sequence goes on from NC_055688.1 coordinate 11,845,053, forward strand.
GAAATGTGAAAATGACAGGCTACAATTTAAGTCATTTATCTAATTAGTTAATGGACACAAAATCTGTTTCCTTTTTAATATTTTCTTTTTGTTTGGTAATTTGGTCATTTGTACAGCCAGGGAGGAGAAAAACATGAATATCGAAAACAGATACAAATTACCTCATTACCCATCTTTCATATGAAATAATGTATTTGAATGACAATCTGAAGGGAAATTTTAAAAAATACCATAATTTTTAAGGCTTAATTATGAAGCTTTAAATATTCAGAGTGAAGACCTCTTAAATGCTAAAATAACTGCTGTTTTTATTATCTTAGAATGAGCCATTTATATCTACTTCTGTGGGTCCACATACATGGCAGCTGCCATATTTTTCCCACCACTTTTACTATGGTGTCTCTGAATGGACAAACAACTCTGTGTGTGTGTGAAGTGAGAAAGTTTCTCAGCTTTAAAACTGCAGTACTGGCTTTGTTTGATAGGCACTAGTGCACAATTTGGGATAAGTAACACTTAAAAAAGTAAATAGGAGACAGTGTATGCATACACAGGCTGTCCTGTGGTTTTGCCATTACAAATATGAAAAAAATCAATTTAATAACAGCAATAAAAGTAAGACAAACTTACTTGATTATTAGTAATAGTATTAATACTAATATTTTTGCCCTAAACGCACTGCGGGATGTGAGTAGTGAAATCAGCAGCTCTGAAAGTGTGCGATACACTGCTTTAGAATTATTAACCTATTGAATTTTTATTAAACAATGTGATTGTTCATTGTGTTCGTTAGAAATCATTATAGGACACCTATAAAAAAAGTTCTGGTCAAATAGCCTTATTATTGTAAATTATTGCGCTGGCTAAATGCTAGTACTGTGGGCAAGGTTTGTTAAATATGTAGCAGAATTATCACAGTGGACTACTCATACTGTTGAGTAACTGAGTTCCATTATCATGATATCAACCTTGTTACACTTTGTCAACTAAATAAAACATTTCTGTTTGAGTTTTGTTTTCTCTCACAAACCATGTAACATGAAACTAACCAGTATTTTCAAAATTTGAACCCTCTTATTTCTACAGGATCTGCTTCAACGTCACATCTTTGAGAAATTGTTAAACAAAATCAAATACTTAGCCATCCTGATGTAGATCTTTATTATCTACACTTTATGTGCAATCATGAAGTCGTCTTAGTTGAGGCAGCAGCTGATCATGTGGATTTACCAGAGGACCAGCGAGTTTATAACATTACTGACAAAGTGTCTACTTTTAAAAGTATAGAGTGAAAGCACAACATTATTATAATAAAAAAAATTTTAGTGGCAAAAAAAACAAAAAAACAAAACATAAAAAAACATAAACAAAAAAACAACAAAAAAGAAAACAGTTAACTTGTCTGGAGTCACTGTGTCAAGTAAAACAAGCGCACCTTGAAGAATGATGCTTGTCAGCCGTTATCTCCTGAGAAAGCAAGGACCAAGGTTTCCCTTGCCCGGTGGTGGGTCACCCGGGCCGCCCTCTGGAGCCAGGCCTGGAGGTGGGGCACGGAGGCAAGCGCCTGGTGGCCGGACCTTTGCCCATGGGGCCTGGTCAGGCTCAGCCCGAAAGGGGACATTGGCCTCTCCTCCCGTGGTCTCACCACCTGCAGGAGGGGCCATAGGTATCAGGTGCAGTGTGAGCTGGGCGGCTGCCAGAGGCGGGGACCCTGGCAGTCTGATCCTCGGCTAGCTCTAGGGACATGGAATGTCACCTCTCTGGCGGGGAAGGAGCCTGAGCTGGTGTGCGAGGTTGAGCGGTTCTGGCTAGATATAGTTGGACTCACCTTGACTCACGGCTTGGGCTTTGGAACCACTGTCCTTGAGAGGGGCTGGACCCTCTTCCATTCTGGAGTTGCTCCTGGTGAGAGGCGCTGAGCAGGTGTGGGCATGCTCATTGCCCCCCGACTTCGTGCCTGTACATTTACCCGGTGGACAAAAGGGTAGCCTCTCTCCGCCTTCGGGTGGGGGGATGGGTCCTGACTGTTGTTTGTGCTTATGCACTAAATAGCAGTTCAGAGTACCCACCCTTTTTGGAGTCCTTGGAGGGGGTGTTGGAGAGCCCTCCTTCCGGGGTTCTGCTGGAGGACTTCAATGCTCACGTGGGCAATGACAGCGAGACCTGGAGGGGCGTGATTGGGAGGAACTGCCCCCCTAATCTAAATTGAGTGCGGTTTTGTTGTTGGACTTCTGTGCTCATCATGGACTGTCCATAATGAACACCTTGTTCAGACATAAGAGTGTCCACATGTGCACTTGTCACCAGGACACTCCGGCAGCTCAGGAGGGGAAAGCAGTGCTCCGTCAATACTGTGTACAGTGGGGATGGGGGGCTGCTGACCTCGACTTGGGACGTTGTGAGGCAGTGGAAGGAATACTTCGAAGACCTTCTCAATCCCACCAACACGTCTTCCGATGAGGAAGCAGAGTTTGGGGTAGCTGGTGCTGGCTCTCCTATCTCTGGGACTGAGGTCACTGAGGTGGTTAAAAAGCTCCTCGGTGGCAAGGCCCCGGGGGTGGATGAGTTCCTTAGGGCTCTGGGTGTTTTAGGGCTGTCTTGGCTGACACGCCTTTGCAGCATCGCTTGGACATCGGGGACAGTTCCCCTGGACTGGCAGACTAGGGTGGTGGTCCCCCTCTTCAAAAAGGGGGACCGGAGGGTGTGCTCCAACTACAGGGGGATCACACTCCTCAGCTTCCCTGGTAAGGTCTATTCAGGAGTGCTTGAGAGGAGGGTCCGCCGGATAGTCAAACCTCGGATTGAGGAGGAGCAGTGTGGTTTTCATCCATCGTGGAACAATGGACCAGCTCTGCACCCTCTTCAGGGTCTTTGAGGGGGCATGGGAGTTTGCCCAACCAATCTACATGTGCTTTGTGGACTTGGAGAAGGCATTCAACCGTGTCCCCCGGGGACTCCTGTGGGGGGTACTCCGGGAGTATGGAGTGCCAGGCTCGCTTGTACAAACTGTCTGGTCCCTGTACGACCGGTGTCAGAGCTTGGTCTGCATTGCCGGCAGTAAATCAGAATCTTTTCCAGTGTGGGTTGGACTCTGCCAAGGCTGCCCTTTGTCACCTATTCTGTTCATAACTTTTATGGTCAGAATTTCTAGGCGCAGCCGAGGTGTTAAGGGGATCCGGTTTGGTGGCCTCAGGACTGGGTCTCTGCTTGGCTCAATTGGGCCATGATCTTCAGCTCTCACTGGAGCGATTCGCAGCCGAGTGTGAAGCGGCTGGGATGAGAATCAGCACCTCCAAGTCCGAGACCATGGTCCTCAGCCGGAAAAGGGTGGAGTGCTCTCTCCGGGTCTGCAATAGGGTCCTGTCCCAAGTGGAGGAGTTCACGTATCTCAAGGTCTTGTTCACTAGTGAGGGAAGGATGGAGCGGGAGATCGACAGGCGGATCGGTGCAGCATCTGCAGTGATGCGGACTCTGCATCGATCTGTCATGGTGAAGAGGGAGCTGAGCCAAAAGGCAAAGCTCTTGATTTACCTGTCGATCTATGTTCCTACTCTCACCTATGGTCATGAGCTGTGTGTAGTGACCATAAGAACAAGATTGCGAGTACAAGCGGCCAAAATGAGTTTTTGGCCGCTTGGCAGCTTCTCCCCCTTAGAGATAGGGGGAGAAGCTCGGTGATCCGGGAGGGGCTCAGAGTAGAGTCGCTGCTCCTCCACATTGAGAGGAGCCAGATGAGGTGGCTCAGACATCTGGTTAGGATGCCTCCTGGACGCCTCCCTGGTGAGGTGTTCCGGGCACGTCCCACCGGAAAGAGGCCCCGGGGAAGACCTAGGACGCTCTGGACGGACTACATCTCTGCCCCCATGACCCGACTGCGGATAAGCGGCAGAAAATGGATGGATGGATGGACAATTATCTAGTATTCTATTGGTTGTAGAGCTTGACGGACAGCTCATTCAGCAACCCAAGAGAGATGAAAAAATATCCAAGCGCAAAAGTTTGGAGAGAGAGCAGAGAATGTGTCTGAGTGTGAGTGAACGAGACAAGAACGAATAGTTTGAGTGCAAGAGATTTGAACCAGCAACACTAAACTTGAGGAAAGGAGCAGTTTTCAAAAGAAGAACAATATATTTGAGAGCAAGAAGAAACTTTTTGAGTGTGAGAGCAGTTTTGAGAGAGAGTAACATGATATTTGAGTGAGAAAACAAGAAACCTTGCTCTCAAATCAAACAATTATGCTCTTGATTAAAGATAGGGAATGCCCCCATCACCGATAGAAATCTTGCATTAAGGATATTAACACTCCTTCATGATGCACAGAAAGGAAGATGCACCACACATCAGACACAATGCAGATCTTATCTAAAGCAGATTTGTTGCATGAAGGTCTGCAAGCGTGTGGTATCATTTGTGGCTATATGAGAGCTGTGTATCATTGGCAGATAAAAGCCTGAAGCTGTCTTCAGAGTAGAAGTGTGTAAATCTTTAACTGAACATTGAGCCTCCTCTTTAAAATCCTCCCGCTAGTTCTTTTATTACCGGGGGGCATAGATTTCATGTTTGTCAAGGCAGAAAATAATAGCTTTGAAAGTGTTAGGCTCATCCATGATGAATGTGAATAAAAGAACTTCTGTTAAAATGCGCTGACTGTGGGCGAGTGCATGCAGTGCTTCCCACAAGGGAGAGGACATACCTTGATTTGTGTCCCTTGTTTCAGTGAACACATATCATGGATTATGTTACAGGGGGACGAAATAAGAGCAGAGGCACAGATGGATCCCTGAAGCATCCCATTAAGCAAAGTTTATAATTTACATTAGTATCAAATGCACTGGTGCCTATGAAGTGTCTGGGAAAACTGAGACTTAGGCCTTGAGCTATACTGCTGGAAAAATGCTTGAATAAAAGTAAAATCTATTTTTAACATCAAATTTACCAAGCCCAGTATGAAGCAAAGTAAACATTCATGTCCTGTATGATAAACTAGAAACAACCTTGAACAAAAAGATCTATTTAGCCAGCTTGAAAGGGGAAATGGGCGAATCATTAGGCTCCAGGAAGCTGGTGCTGAAGGTTGGCAAGCTCATGCAGAGTTCCACTGAGGTCGGGAGATGTTCTGTAATTTCCAACCTCGAGCTAATCTGTACAGCATGCTGTGTGGTGGGAGTGAGATTTCAAGCCGGGTTGGGGGGGGGGGCGGTGGATGTCGGGGTTTGTTGCGTTTGAACTCCCTCATGTCTTCCTTGTCGTGTCTGTAATTAAATATGTGCTCCTTTGGAGACAGAGGGGTTCTGAGTAATAAAAAGCCTGCGTTGTGAGCTTCTCACTCCCTCTCCTCTGCTGTTGTAGGCTGTGTTTGTTGGTGTAATGACAAACCCCCAGACAAGCTTTACATGCAGTCTTAATGCTTGTAAAGTAAAACTTGTTTTAGCCAAGGACAATATCTGCTCAAACTACAGCAGAAGCATCATGCAGCTAATAATTTAGTCTGATGTTATCAACCTGGTGTCGTTTCTCCACTAAAGCCTGCTTCGATCTACATGTTTTAAGTTCCCAAACTGCTTTTGGGTGATTAAAATAACACAAACTAACCTAAATGACTTTTGGCTGTCATTTTTTATTTTTCATTGTTTCTTTGTTCTGGTTTTTTTTTGTTGGTTTTTTTTTGTCTGTCTTTCCTATAATATAGCAGTATTAAATAACCTTTCAAACTAGTCAGACAGACATTGGTTTGAAAACGTTATAATTTTTATTGCAGAAGATTATTTTTCACAAATGCATTTGCGGTCTAAAATTGGGCAGGTGTTCCTGCAGAGTGGCGTAACAATACACATGTCTGCAGCAATTGCTCTGGACCTCTTTTAAACATCGTGTCCTGTACATTTATCCCAGTCCCAGTCATGCTAGCTATTTCCATGCAATGTCTTGTTATAGTACACCAAGTACAGTACTGCAGGCTTTCTGTTTTTATGCCATGTGAAGATATATGTCATTGAGAATTCTGTTGTCAGGCACACTCTTCATGTCTCCATATCACTAATCCATGGCAGTCACGTAATGCTCTCTCATTGTCAATTAGAAGAAAACAGGGTGTCAGATGTGCATTATTAAGAACAAAGTCACATGAAATAGGCTCCAAAATTAACGAGGTGTAGTTATTTACATGCATGCTCTATGGCTTTGTGAAGTGTTGTGTAATGGCAGATTTGGAACTACTAAAGACCATTACCATTGGAAGAACCCAGAGGGAGCATGTGTTCGAGGGATGCTGAAGCTCAAGTGGAAGAGCTGTTGTCTGCCAGTTAGAAGATTGATAGTTTGATCCCAGCCTGCATGTCAAAGTGTCCTAAGGTAAGACGCATTAGTATTAACATGCAAGTTATTTGTGTCTTACAAAGTAGTATTGGGAACAGACTTTAAGCAGGGCCCGACCAAGATGGTTGGCTTCTAGGTTTTTTCTGTGAATTACAAAATTGATTTGAATTAACTTAAATTACTAATACCTTTTGTGTACTGAAATAGAAATAATAAATGTTAATATTAATTTTAATCAAGCAGGTATTTGTAATCATGTGTAATCATGTGTAATGTGTGATTGTGACCGTGGGTACCCACTGACTTCTTGACTTCTCACACCATTCACTAACCCTAATGTAGCATTTCAATTACCTACATGCAGGGGCCCAATGGGTCATCAAGCAAACCATAAAGCAGCTCAAAGTGTACTGAGGCTGCTTGGAAAGCACTGGTGAAGTCCTGTAACACACCCCAGAAGGCTTTCTGCACTGTGCTAGCATGTGGCATGCTGCACAATATGGTAAATCTTAATAGTTTGCCTGTAAACAACATTCACCAAATTGATTAACCAGACCCTGACCCATTTCCAGTTGTAGAACAAAATGTTCCAGCTGTGCTATTTGGATGTGATACACAGACTGTAAACCAGTAGTAAGTTTGGATTACTTTATTTTTCCACAAGATTTTCTTTTAAATGTGTTGCTTATTTTGCACAGTACATCATTGTTCCGTCTCAACTTACTCTATGTTGAGATTTACAATGTCTCTCAAGGATTCCAGCACAAAGTTAGTCACAATGCAATCAGACAAGTGGCCCTGAGGAGCTTGAGATTCACGCCCACACCCCAACACCCCACCCCCCACCCGTTCCCGAGCTGCAGCGGAGATGCTGGCCTCGACAGTTTCCACCACCTGACTCACAGATGATGTGTCCATGATGTTGTGCTGTATGTATATAGCACTTTTCTTGTTATGTTGACCACTCAGAGTGCTTTTACACTACATGTCACATTCACCCATTCACACACACACTCACACAGCACTTCCATTGTTATATACTAAGTGCTTTCTACTATCAAACACATTCATTCCCCAACAGACACATCAGGAGGGGGTCCAGTGTCTTGCCCAAGGACACTTTGGCATGGAGTCAGGAGAAGTCACCAACCGACTTTCTGGTTGGTGGATGACTGCTCTTCCACCTGAGCCACAGCTGTGGCGACCTTTTGTGCAGTGTACTTTAGGATAACATGCCTGAAATATTCAAGTCTCCTGCATGTGCTGACAGGATGCCATGGATTCCCTGATGATGGAGGCCACTAGCTTGTCATGCAGGGTTAGCTCTGGACTCCCTGGGCCTCCTCCTGTGGATGTCACACTCCACTGATGAGCATCAACCTTTCTTTTTATAACTTTGATGTTGGACCAATTTTTTCCTGGTCTTAGATGTCTTACTGCCGTGACAGACTTCATTAAACAATCCCACATAGAGGATTTTTTTGTAACTTACTCAAGAGGAAAAACCGCCAAATAAAATATTTTGTCTTGCTTCAACCTCTGCTACAAGTACTTTGATTTCACATTTTGTGAAATTTGTCTTCTTTTTCATTATACCCAGTGTGTATGCCACTGCTATTTGGACAAAAGGTGAAGTGTGACCATACACTCATTTGCATAATTATCAATGGGAGGAGAAAGGGTAGTCCAAGTAGCATGTGCAGTTTCCAAGTCAAGTGGGATGCATCAAAGAAAGGTTCGTAGGAATAAGCATACACATGGTTTCATACGTTGGGTGAATGTATTTTGTCTATGAATGTTTTGTCTGTAAGCCATCTTTCAGTATGAAAGCTGCACAATACTTTATACATGAGTGTGGACCATGCCAACACCTACAGTCTTGGCGTTAATTGTCCTATTGTGACAGCTAATAGGTCTGCAAAACAGGCTACAAGCTGCTGATCTAGTTTGTTTACACTCCATGAAGACAAAATGACAGCTGGCTTTCTTGAGCAAAGCCTTTGCCCTTGATCTCAGAGTGATTGGTTTTCAACTACTTCTTCCTAAAAACTGTGCTTACTGGATGCAAGCACTATTCAAACATGTACAGATATAACAAAATAAATCAGATTATTAGGTATACATGCTCAGGTCTCTGCAGATGAAAGGGCATTGGGGGGGAATATAGGTCTATTTATCTGATTTGGAAAAATCAGATAACTGTCATTATGTGATAAAGCATATACTGTTAACACGATCACTTGAATAACTTCATAGCACCAGAAATCAGATAATGATCAGATGTTTGGTGTACATGTAAATGGGCTCACTGTAGTGTTAGTGTAACTGTTAAACTTTAGTAGTGTCAGAATGAGTGTGCTTTTTTTTTTTTTTTTTTGCATGTTTTTTTTTTTTAAAAGTAAGCGAGGTGGTCATAGCAGAGATAAAATGGGCCAACATGAGACCTCTGACTGACATTGCTGTCATCAATGATTACGTATCACCGACTTGCTGTGAAAGCACACATTGTTATGGAACTGAGCTGCCTCTGTTTGATGTGTGAATTACTGAGGAACAACGTGGGTTGGTTATCAAAGACTTTTTTTTTTGTTGTTTTCATAGATGAGGTACAACTGGTATGTGAAAATATACAAAAATTCTCCTGAACATCTTCTTCTTTTACTGCAGCTTATAAAGAAGATTTCAGTTGTTTACAAAGTAAATCTAATCACATAGGTTACTTTCAGTGTTTACTGTATTGGTTTAATGTTATTTATCATAAATAAATGCAGATTTTTTTTTTTTTTTAAAAAAGCAACCAATCAACTTAGTGGTCAATTTTTATATCTGTAAATGATGTGCGTCATCTTTCTTGCACGGCAGCATTTTGTGCAGGTCGAGAGATAATTTAACTGATGCAACTGCTTTTATTTTATTTTTGTTTTTTTATGCAACCAAGTAGGACACTAGATGTAGATAGAAATTTTATTAAATCTCAGGGAACAAAATATTTATGGTTGGCAATTAGAAGCCAAAAATGTGTTAGATAAATAGCAGATAGCAGCAACTTCAGTTTGCATCAGCAGTAGCCTGCCAGGACAGGTATGAAACCACAGGATAAACTTCAAGGGAACAATAAGAGATCAAGCTGCCGTAAGTGGGACCAGTCATCTTTTCTACCCTTTTCTAGATTAGCTCGATTTTCATTTCTCTCTATAACACCCTTGCTCTGCTTTGGCACCATTAAATGTAGAATTCCCTTGTTAAGCAGTGTGAAAATGACTAATAGCCACTAGTTGATCCTTGAGCCTTAGGTATTTATTTGGGTCCCGATTAATTCTCTGTAGTGATATAAAATGTAAATAACGTTAGCTAACATCGGTAACTCACCAGCACGTAGGTGTAGCTCTCCTCTGGTTCTAATCACACCATACACCAATTTCTCTCTGATGACATTTATTGATCCTTATGCTCATCAGTCACTGGTCTCCTCCAGGCTAACTTTTTCTTTATGTTCTCATATGTTTACATTTCAAAGCTGTGGTAATTGGAAAGGAAATACATAAAATATTTAGTTTATTTGTAGATTTGCTTCTCGGTAATTTCTGACAGTTTAAGTTTATGGTATCATGAAATTATTTATTGTCTATAAATATGAAACAACAGTGAAATACTATATCTGGTGTATTAACAGATTCATTTTTTTCTATCTGCAGATGTGTAACAGTATATGAAATACAGTACCTAGCTTGAAGAAATGACAGTAAATTAAGTCACAACAATGTGTGACTCTCTCTCTGGCATTTATAACTGGTCATAAATCCAGTTTTATTGCTCCTGCATTCCTCAGGATAAATGTCCTCTTTACAAAGCAGTATTAGGTTTCACTGTGCAAGCACAAAACCCATGTATCTTCTCCATCATCTGCATTGCCTATGCAGTATCTTTGTGATCAGGGTTGATGGGGTTATTATGCACTGAGGGTATATCTCATATTTCATCTGGATTTTCTAACAGCACAAGAAGCAGACGGTTTCTGATTCATGCTTCACTGACTCTGCTTTATCAGAATTTTATTGTCAGCAGTTTCATACGACAGTTATAAACATGTGAAAGTGTTGTACTTCCTCGGCATAAAGTCCTGTTTATTTATTTCTACACTCCTAAACTTACTGAACCACAGTAAATCTTCATTCTCGTCAGAGTGTAAAATGAGGTCTGCCATCTTCAGAGCCTTTCTAAGATCATATTACACATCTTACATGTCCATCTGCTCTGCATGAGAATGTGCAAAGAAGCGGAATGCATTCCCCCACAGGCTACCCATGCTTACACCCCATCTCAGCTTCCATCTGACTGAATAATACACACTGGTTCCACTCTGTTGCTGTTGTGATTGCAGTTTTGACAAGAGGGAAAAGCCAGTTTTAGAGAAATGCTGTTTATCACATCTGCCCTGATTCCAGCTGTGTAACATGGTGGTTGATGTTTCTCTGTACACAAGTTCAGGCTGTTTATCATACTTGAAGGTCTCAGGTTTGTGTTGTCAACCTAGCAAAGGATCTGTGAGCCCTGATGCACATATTCCAATGAAGTTGTGTTTTTTATGTCTATTTTATTTGATATTTATTTAAACATAGGTGTACATATGTGTGTGTATATATAAATATAAATATATTCTGTATGGCCTTGAGTTGAAATAGGTGTTACCACTGTATTTATTTTGCTCAAATATGTAGCAAAATAGAGGGAATTAGTTTTTTTTTTTATTATTTTCAAGATAAGGAAGAATAATAGAGGCACAGATAGCCCAAAGGTGCATTTGGGCCAAACAGTTTCCGTGACTTCCTGAGGGTAATTGGAGACTGAAGAGCTCCTCTGAGAATTAGATGCCTTCAAGGGCTTTTTTTCCTGTTTGCATCTGAGCTGCCTATAGAATTGCTAAAGTGATGTAATATGTTCAGAGCCTCAGCTATTTTCTGACTCTTAGATGCTGAGCCCACTGAGGTTCAGTGGAAGACAGGAGATACACATACAGAGTTCTTATTCATTTATGATGTTTTTACACCAAAAGCAGTGTGCTATAATGTTTTTTTTTTTTTTATACAAGGGTACAGTGACTAAAACAAGCAGTTTGTGTAGTGGGGCAGGATTAAACTAGCTTAATCTTGTCCCACTGCCAGTAGTAGTGCTTTTATTCCGTGCAATAGGAACAACAGTGTATTTAGAAATGGTCCAGTAACTACCACCACCTCTCAGAGGAACAGTCTAATTATGAGGTGGTGGTATAACACAGTATCCTACAAGCTATACTGGACCACAGTTTCTCAAAAAACTCAAATTTCTTAAAAAATTAACACACTGTATTTCCAATTGCCTTAGAAAAAATGTTAGTTTTGAGCCTCAATTTGGGATGTAACTAAATGCATATTTCTGAAAATACAAAGGCGCCAAATGTACAAAATCTCAAGTAAAAAAACTGAATGCACCCTGCTTTTGTGTTCCTGTTAGTTCCTATCAGAACTGAAGCTGATAAACTCTGACTACAGTCTACAGACGACAGTCACTTTCCCAAAGCGCTCAAAGCCATTAGTCAATCCTCTCTTTGTAAAATAGGTGATTTTTCTGTCTGAGGAGGTTCCAAATAATTTGGCTAACAGTCCTAATTTCATCACTTTACCATGTTAGATTATAGCATGAAGTTTTAAGTTGTAATGACAGAGTTGGGTTTTGTGATGTATAGACATTGTTATTGTGGATCGGCAAATCTCCCATCCTTCAATTTATGGGGGCATTTGTACCAGATTTCATGAGATTTCCCCCTGGCATTCCAAATACATTGCACAGACAAAGATTACATTGACTGGGGTCACAGAGTTATAACCTTTGAGCAACATGATGTAAGCTGTTGTAAGCAGTTATGGAATCAGTAAAAATCCCCAAAAATATAAAAATATTCCATTCTTTTTATTTATTTATTTATTGATATAAATTTCCCTTCAGGTGTTTCTGATATAGTAGGTTAGGAAACAGCTGTTTTTTTTTTTTGTTTTGTTTTGTTTTTTTTTTTTGTTTTTGTTGAAACTACTAAAGTTTTGTTAACATGTTAAACTGTTCTGCAGCATTCTAAGAGACGTGAAACATAAATCGTGCAGAGTTGTAATAAACCATATTGAACTGCTTAATAAAGCCAACTGCATGCCTTCAAGAAACTTAAAAGGTTTCCTTTTAAGAAATTCGATGCCGTCTTTGTTTTCATTTTTATTTGTCAAATGTTTCTTAGAATTGTGCAGTAATGAACACTAATACATATTTTATGAATGTATCAAGTGTATGTTACACGTTGAGGATGCTATACTCGGAAATAAACAAGCTCTATCCTAAGCAAGATAATAATATTTCTACAGAGTGCACTTTCTGCCTGTCCAGGTTTTTTCTTTGGCATGGTGCCAGTAACACTGAGATATTAAAGTACTAGTACATTTACTGTTCAGTTGTTCATGTTACTTAGTTATTTAGCCTGTCAATCATACTGAAGAGGTATGGCAAAAGTGCAGATTTATTAACTTTACTGGATAAGTGGAACTTTGAAAGTGAGTTGCTGGTTGTTCTGGATGTACACTTTCACACTTTTGTCAGATGGATGTTTAATGATTAATAATTAAGGATTTTTAGTAAGAATGTTTTTTTTATATTCAACTTGTATTGATTTCAGACTGAAACAAACTGCCTACAAATGAGAAACTGAACAAAATGTATTAGTCCCTCTAAGCGGATGTATAATCAAGTCTAAATGAAATCTGTGTATATATGCTTCAAGCCACAGAAACTCAATGAAAACATGACTTATTATTTTGTTTTTACTCTCAAAACTATTTGCAACTACACTCCACTCTATACAGTGGCCAGTTTTCAAAATGAAACCTCTGCAGGGCATTCTCTAAAAATGTTGTAACCATTAACACAGTTCTAATCTAATCAAACTTTACCATTCTCACTTGGACAAACATTCTGAGCTTCATTGATTTAACAATGACCTCAGCCGGGGCTAAAATCACTCAGAGGTGCGGTTTTCCTTCTCTTGAATGTAACATATTTGAATGTGGATTGTTGTTCAGGCCCATCGCTTCCAGGCTATTCTTCCATTACTAAGAGCGATTCAGAGCTCTCTTTAATGGACACGTGTGGGCCGCGGGCCAGCACAGTCATTTTCAAATCTGCTGCTCTGTGAAATGACTCACAATTAGCTCCATTGAGGTAACTGTCAGCACTCTAATCTCTTGGGTTTTTTCTCTTTTTAAATATAATTAAAGGAGAGGCTTTCAGGATGTTTACCCAAAACATGATCAGATTCTTGAGAACAGTGGCCTCGTTGATGTGTAGGAGCTTTGTGTTTCCCCTCGAGGCTTTACAGCATGTCAGATGGTTGATGGACCGTGTGGGAAAACAGGTCACCTGCATCATACAGCCAGCCCCCCTTCTCCACCTCCACCCCCCTCAGGATCATGAGGGTGGTGGACAGATGAGTGTTGACTAAGTGATGCTGACACACCATTCCTTGCCTACCTCTGTTTGGTTGTGACTAAAACTCCTGCATGTTTATGTCCAGGAGTTCTTTTCCTTTAAGGATTACTGAGCACAGCCATAATCTGCCATCATGGACATGTCCAGACACAATGTTATTAAAAATAGAGTACTTTGTCATGGAAAACTATTAAAGCAAAATGATGTAAATAGAAAAACCTAATTTAAAGGGGTAGTTTACCCAAAAATGTGTTTTTTTAGACTTCATTTAAATGAAAACTACATATACTGTTGATGAAATTCAAATTTTTAAAATGGGATTTTGTGGGTAAAAAATGGTTTATAATGCCCTCTACAGGGTAAAAACAGGTTATGTTTCCGTGACATCAAGAGAGAATTTTAAAAACCCCACAGCCCCTCCCTCCAGATGCAGATTGATGGGTCCTTGCCTTGCAGGCATAGCAAACCTCGCCCACCAACGCATATGTAGGGATGTGAGCTTATCTGGTGTAGATTTACTAGTTTCAGACTTCTATTCTTTCACAGTTTCTGATGAAATATTCCTGAAATGTGATGGATTTGTGCTTTTGAGGGGGGTAAAAGTAACACGGGACTTTATTCTTTACCTGCTGATCCTCATCTGGCGACACATAATAGCAGAGGTAACGTACAGCGACACTTCCTGCAGCTGCCACAACCTGCCTCGAATCTCCAAGCCAAGCCAGCACAACAGCGCTAACAGCTCAGATTCAGGACCACCTTGTTTTTTGTGTAGCTGAGGAGATCCAGGAGGGGAAAAGTCTTCCACCTCAAAGACAGCTCTGTGGCATAGCTGCTTTATCTCGCTTTGCATCTTGCTAGTGAGCTGAGCTGCTGTCTGTCAATCATTTCTGATTGTGTATTTCGTCTCACCCACTCTCTCCTCCATGATCACCCTACACCTCCAACCCTTGCAGTTTCAGGCATTTTTCAAATTCAGCTGTGGGTGGAGTTACTCAAAAAGTAGGCGGTGTAGTTACACTTTAATGTATTCTAATCTTGCACATATGATGTACATTACATGTGCACCACAGACATGTGAATAAAGCCATCAGAAACATGAAGATAAACATGTCCACATCTGAATAGCTGTAAGAGATTAATGAAACCCATGATGTAAACAAAACTGTAAAGCCGCCAGGATTTTACTGTTTATAATGAAATTCTTTAGGGTTTTTTTTTTAATTAGTAAAAAAAAGTGTCCCAAAAGAAAACAAACAGTAGAAAGTGCTTGTAGGCAATGTATACATAAAAGGGTGACAATGGTAATAATAATGATAATTAAGAAAATAAAAAATAAATAATAATCATAAATTAATTTAAAAGATCAAATACATACATACAGAATGTAGAAATTGTATGTATTTTGTTTTTAGAAAAAGAAAATTGGTTGGAAATTAAATAAGTATGCTTATTTGTCATTGCAACACTTACTGATACAGTAATATATCATATTTTCTGTTCTAGTTCATTATCAACATAAATATCTTTTCATTTCAAACAGTAGGTGCTCCAAAATGTTACTTATTTTATATCACTTACGTCCAAGCTGTTCCTTTGGTTCCACTTATTTAAATTTTAATGCAGTAACTGTGCAGTGATACCTTTTCACTTCAAAGATCATGATGTGAAATGGCTGTATGATTCACAAAATGTACTTTAAATCAAAGTGCCAAAGGAAATTTCCCCTATTATTTGCAAAAAGACAGCACTGACAGGCCTATGATTGAACGTTTCAAATGCTAAAGAGGTTGTGCAAGACCACTTCTGTAACTGCAACAGTTCAAGCTCAATTTTGGAGTAAAATAATCATCATCACAATCCGCCTTTATGGAAACCTGTCAGAGGAATTGACAGAGAGGAAAAACTTATATTCATGAGTTTAACCCCAGGTTTAAATGTCTGCTCTTTCTATTAAATAAATCATGGTCTGCAAAAGCTGTGGTGTTAAGGATTGCAGCTATAAGGGTAATGTCAGGCGGATCCCAGGAAGAGCCAGACACAATCGCAGGTAATACTGAAACAAGCTTTAATAAAGCTTCCAGGTAACAGAGAAGATGTGAAGAATGCAGCCATAAAGCAGAATAACACACGAAGCAGTAGTCCAGGACTGGGGCTTATGTAGGGAGAAGACCAGGTGTACACTGATGATGATAGTGATTCACGGCAGGTGTGTCCAAGATGTCTGAAGCTGAGGGATTGTGGGTGTTGTAGTGTTGTGGCCAGTGATCAGAACTCAGGTGAAGAGGAGCGCACCCGTGAGGAGGGTGCAGGCATGACAGTACCCCCCCCTCCGAGGCACGGCCCCCGACGTGCCTCGCCAAGAACCAGGAGGACGGCCCCTGGGACGGGGAGCTGGGCGATCAGGGCGAGCCCGGTGAAAGTCCCGAAGTAGGTGGGGATCCAACACATCCTCCCTAGGGACCCAGCTCCGCTCCTCCGGTCCATAGCCCTCCCAGTCCACCAGGTACTCGAGGCGACCCCGGCGCCTACGGGAATCCAGGAGGGACCGGACAGAATAGGCCACCGTCCCCTCAACCTCCAGAGCTGGCGGGGGTTCCTCCGGCGGTACCTCGTCCGACAGCGGTCCCCTGATCACTGGCCTGAGGAGGGAGACATGAAAGGAGGGTGAAACGCGGAAGTGCGATGGCAGTTGCAGTGTATAGGTCACCTCGTTTATCCGGCGAAGGATCTTGAATGGTCCGATGTAGCGGGGGCTCAACTTCCTGCACGGAAGACGGAGACGAAGATCCCGGGTCGACAGCCAGGCCCGATCACCTGGTTGAAAGACGGGGGCCTCCGAGCGATGGCGGTCGGCTTGGATCTTCTGGTGCCGGAAGGCCATGTTGAGTTGGACATGCGTATCCTGCCACACCCGTTCCGCTCGGTGAAACCAGGCGTCCACGGCCGGTACCCCCCCCCTGGTCAGGAATCCAGGGACTCAGTGGAGGTTGATGCCCCAGAACACACTGAAACGGCGTCAGGCCCGTCGAGGCATTCCTGAGGGAATTCTGGGCGTATGCAGCCCATGGCAGGAATCGCGACCAGTCGTGTTGGGTCCTAGAGCAATGTGCCCTCAGCATCCGTCCCAGCTCCTGATTGGTCCGTTCCGCCTGTCCGTTGGACTCCGGATGATACCCAGATGTCAGGCTCACAGCCACCCCCAGGCGGCGAAAGAAAGACTTCCAGACACGGGAGACAAACTGCGGGCCCCGGTCCGAGACTATGTCCTCTGGCAGGCCAAAGTTCCGGAAGACCTGGCCCAGTAAAGCCTCTGCAACCTGGAGAGCAGTGGGGAGTCTGGCAAAAGGGATAAACTTACAAAACTTAGAGAAACGATCAACCACCACTAAGATCACCGTAAAACCATCTGAGGCTGGTAGGTCAGTCAGGAAATCTACAGCGATGTGGGACCACGGTCTCTGGGGAACAGGCAACGGCAGGAGTTTCCCCGCTGGAGGTCGGCGAGAAGATTTAGTGGTGGCGCAAACAGAGCAGGAACGAACACACTGAAGCACATCCTCAGCCAGGCGGGGCCACCAATACTTCTGGGCGAGCAAGTCCGCCGTGCGTTTGGCACCTGGATGACCCGAGGAAGCCGATGTGTGTGCCCACCTGATTACTCTGTTCCGGAGGCTCAGTGGAACGAACCGCCGGTGGGCAGGGCAACCGGGAGGCGCAGGAGACCTCCTCAACATCCGGTCAATATCTGCATCCAGATCCCAAAGGATGGGATTGAGGAAGATAGAGGCAGGCAGGATGGGCGTTGGTTCCGGGGCTGATTCAATCTGGCCATCTCGACGTGACAGTGCATCAGCCTTAGTGTTACGGCTGCCGGGTCTGTAAGAAATGGAGAAATTAAAGCGGGTAAAGAAAAGAGCCCACCTCGCCTGACGGGGATTCAGGCGCTTGGCCGCTTGGAGATATTCCAGGTTGCGGTGATCCGTGAAGACCTGGAATGGATGGTGAGCCCCCTCCAACCAATGCCGCCATGCCTCAAGCGCCAGTTTCAATGCCAGCAGTTCTCGATCCCCCACATCATAGTTACGCTCTGCAGGTGTAAGCTTCCTGGAGAAGTAAGCACATGGGTGGAGTTTCGGTGGATCACCCGAGCGCTGAGAGAGAACGGCCCCCACCCCAGAGTCACTAGCATCCACCTCCACCACAAATGCCAGATCGGGGTCCGGAAGACGCAGGACCGGCGCTGTAGTGAAGCGGTGTTTAAGATCCGCAAAAGCCTCCTCAGCAGCCCGCGTCCACACCAAGGCTCTAGGCTTGCCACGGAGCAACGCGGTAAGAGGGGCCGCCACCGTGCTGAAGCCCCTGATGAAGCGCCGGTAAAAGTTGGCGAACCCGAGGAACCGCTGGAGGTCTTTCACAGACTTAGGAGGTGGCCAGGAGGTGACAGCCTCGACTTTAGCCTCGTCCATTCGCACCCCGTCAGGGCCGATGATATACCCCAGGAAGGAAACGGAGGACTGGTGAAACGCACACTTCTCTGCCTTTACGTACAGATGGTGATCCAGTAGCCGCTTCAGGACCTGTCGCACATGCAGGACATGCTGGGAGCTGGTCTGGGAGTAGATGAGAATATCGTCAATATATGCAATGACAAATTTCCCCAACATGTCCCTAAAAATGTCATTAATCATGCCCTGGAAGACGGAGGGAGCATTGGCCAGCCCGTATGGCATGACGCAATACTCGAAGTGCCCTGTAGGAGTGCTAAAGGCCGTTTTCCATTCATCCCCTTCTCTAATGCGCACCAGGTTATAGGCGCTACGCAGGTCCAGCTTGGTGAAAACCGTGGCGCCCCTGAGCTGGTCCAGCGCACTCGGCACTAGGGGAAGGGGATATCGGTATTTCACAGTAATGTTGTTCAGTCCCCTGTAATCAATGCATGGACGAAGGCCCCCATCCTTCTTGTCGATAAAGAAGAACCCGGCAGCAGCCGGGGAGGAGGACGGACGGATGAACTCCTGTTTCAGAGCCTCCTCAATATAAATCTCCATAGCGCGGTGTTCGGCTTGAGTGAGAGGATAAATCCTACTCCGAGGGGGTGAGGAGTTGGGCAGAAGATCGATGGCGCAATCCCATGCACGATGAGGCGGCAGCTGCGTAGCTCGGGTCTTGCTAAATACCGCCGCCAGGTCCTGATAAGCTCTTGGAACCGCAAGATCTGCTGCTGTGGACGGGCTCTCTACGGATGTGGACGCAATCTGGAGAGCTGGGACGGTCCTGCCAGGAGCTGCTGGAATCCTCACCTCCTTGTTCTTCCAGTGTATGACAGGCTCACGAGACACAAGCCAGGGCAAACCCAGAACCAGGAGGTGGCGGGATCGAGGAAGGACGAAGAAGGTGAGGTGCTCCTGATGACTCCCCAGTGTCAGTGTGACGGGTCCGACGAAATGGGTTACCGTGCCTCCGCTGATGGGCCCCCCGTCAATGGAGCGCACGGCGACAGGATGAGGAAGAAGGTGGAGAGGAAGATGAAGCCGCCGAGCCAATGCGGGAGAGGCGAGGTTGCCGGCGGCCCCCGAGTCAACTAGGGCTGGAACAGATAGACTCAGATTACCAGCGTGAATGCTGACGTGCACAATAAACTGCTCAGTGCTATATGTGGGAGGTGTCGCACTCACCCTGGGGTCGGCGGACCGCCGACCTCTCTTATCCCCCTTTCCTCTCGACACATGCGGGCAGCTTTGCAGGAGGTGATCCCCCTCCCCACAGTACATGCACAATCCATACTCTCTTCGGTGCCGCCTCTCCGCTGCTGACAACCGGGCGCGTTCCAACTGCATGGGTTCATCCTCGGAGTCCGGGTGGGTTGGAGAGCGGACAATGCGGCCATGTCTCTCTCTGTGGAGATTGTCCAATCTGATCGCCAAAGAAATCAGCGCATCCAGAGATAAGGTGTCATCCCGACAGGCCAGTTCCGTCTTTATCTCTGTGTTGAGGCCCTGCCGGAAAGCGGAGATGAGAGCCGGCTCGTTCCAACCGCTCGCTGCAGATACTGTCCGGAAGTCCAGAGCGTACTCCGCCACAGTGCGGGCTCCCTGATGTAAGCGGAGCAGTCTCTCACCCCCCTCTCGGCCCTCTGGAGGATGATCAAACACTGCCCGAAACAATGACACAAAACGGGGGTACTCAGAGAGATGGTTACCTCCTCTGCTCCAGACAGCTGTGGCCCACTCCCTTGCACGTCCTCCCAGCAGGGATATAACAGTGGCTATCCTCTCGCCGTCCCGAATCTCCGGGTGATATGAGAAAAAGAGATCACACTGTAGGAGGAATCCGGCACAACCAGAAGAGTCCCCATGATAAACCTCGGGGAGCTTAACAGGAGAGGCAGCAGACCGACCAGCAGAAGATAAAGCAGCCGCACCCGCTGGTGGCGATGGAGTTACCGGTGTTGGCGAGGGCTGGGGATTTGGTTGGATACGCAGATGTTGAAGCAGATCTGACATCATCGTCTCTTGTCTCGCTATCCGCTGTTCCAGGGCGGTAGCGACAGCAGTCAGCTGGGAGAGGATGACCGCAGGATCAGGAGGAGTAGCCGTCAAAGTGGAGGGTCCCTCTCCAGGGGAAGAACCTGCTGTGTCCATGTTGGTGTGTTATTATGTCAGGCGGATCCCAGGAAGAGCCAGACACAATCGCAGGTAATACTGAAACAAGCTTTAATAAAGCTTCCAGGTAACAGAGAAGATGTGAAGAATGCAGCCATAAAGCAGAATAACACACGAAGCAGTAGTCCAGGACTGGGGCTTATGTAGGGAGAAGACCAGGTGTACACTGATGATGATAGTGATTCACGGCAGGTGTGTCCAAGATGTCTGAAGCTGAGGGATTGTGGGTGTTGTAGTGTTGTGGCCAGTGATCAGAACTCAGGTGAAGAGGAGCGCACCCGTGAGGAGGGTGCAGGCATGACAGGTAAATGTCTTAAAATAATGAATATATCACCTAAGTTTTTCTTTACAATGTTGTGTTGTTCTGCTCTTAAACAGAAAACTATGAGAAATGCCATCCTGCATGGTAGCACAACTGAAGAAAGAAATCATACATGAAAATTTTAAACAAAAGAAATATTTTATTTAAAATATTTCACTTTGGGAAAACCACTGATCTTTCTATTGCTCATACCTCAAAGAAGAAATCTGCACTTGCTGACATCTTCGGGCAGGCGTTCAAGACCACCGGAGTTTCCCTGGCATCAGCCCCTTCCAGATCTGAAAAAGAGATCAGACAATGCCAGGATGCTTCACCTCTGCTAGGGACAGATTACTCATTGGGTTGCTGGAATTCTCAAACACAAGGTTATTTACTCAATGCCAAACTGGCACATGTGTGTCCGAGGGACGAGCGGATCTGCAGAAAGAATCTTTCTGGGGAAACAATTGCTGCTCGGACAAGTGCAGTCAACCATGAGCATACTGATTAGTTGCTGATCCAGAAGAAGAACCTCTACATTTATATAGATTGTAGTTGCAATTTCCCTCTGGGATTAATACAGTATTTGTCATTTTATTTCAGTTTATTTAATTCGATTTCATGTTTTAGATTAAATTTATACAGTGAGAATATATTTAAGAATATAATGAAAAATAAATATTATTTAAGCTGTTATAAGGAATGTTAGTATTAGTAATGTACCTCAATAATTCAATCTCAACAGCAATAGACAAACGACCTGTCCAGGGTGTACCCTACCTCTCACCTGTAATTCTTAGGATAGGATCTAGCCCCCCGCAACCCTAAATTGGACCAAGCGATATAGAAAATTAATGAATGAATTCCAAAGTACTGAACTGTATCTACAAAATGATTTAAGTTGGTACTTTAAGTTGTTTTATTTTCCTGCCCATTTTTTTGTCATCAGCACCTCAACTTCTGCCAGGTTTCCTTCATTCTTCTTTCCACATCATTGTTGTTTTGTTATCGCTGTTTGCCTTGGTAGTTTTAAGTTTCAGCAGGTCAGTCCGTCCTTCTGTCCTATGTTTCCACTTGAAATTTCTTTGTTCGTTTTAAGTTTAGTTTCTCGGCAATTCTGCCGTTGCAGTGCCTTTTTGTTTATTTAAATAAAGTCTCTCCGATCATGACAGACTGGACTTCGGGCCAGATGAGGACTACTGATCTTGGCATGGTAAGTGGTTATAATAAAAATAATAATAAAAAAAAAAAAATATATAGATATATATATATATAAAATTTTTGAAAATCTTTAAAGACAAACACAAAAATCCACACATACCACAATAATAATAATAATAATAATAATAATAACAATAAATAATAATAATAATAATAATAATAGTTGGTTAGATTTATATAGCACCCAAATCCCCTTACATTGTATCTATTATTCATTCATACTTGGTGATGGTAAGCTACATGCATAGCCACAGATGCCCTGGGGCAGACTGACGGAAACATGGCAGCCAATCTGCACCTACAGCCTCTCCGACCACCACCAAACATTCATCCACATTCATACACCAGTGTTGCCGAAGTGTCTTGCCCAAGGATGACAAATTGACTTGGGGAGTGGTAATTAAACTGCCAATTTTTCAACTATTGGACAACCCGCTCTACCTCCATTGGCTGAAATAGGGCAGATTTCTGTAAAACTAATGCCTCTCAATGATCAATAACTCAAAAGAAGTGTAATGATGGGTGGTGTATTTATCTGCAGAAACTTCGCACTTATCTGATTTGTTTTCTTTTATTTTTCTTTTATTTCGCTCTATCGCTCTGTCCCTTAAACCTGATTAAAGATCTCCAGATGTGTAGTTACTTTGTTTTTGCTTTCTTGCTTTGCCTCCTCCCTCCTTACGTTCTTTATTGTGCATTATTTTGTCTCACTAGACAATTCTGTTAAAACAGTTTCACAAATAACTATTTACCACTTAAACTACAGTTTAGGTGTAGCTACCTGTTTCTTTCAAACCCCATGACCACCAGGACTTTTGTCCCTGCAATCCATCCCTATTGTATACCTGTAGAGTACTGCAGAATCAACATATTGTAATATTACTGCTTATCGTATCAAACTGTTTCACAATATTTTCCTCTTCCATTTTTGGGCTGTGAAAGGGAAGAAATTTGTAGACAAAAGTGGTTGGGTTATATATTTTAGGCAGACATGTACAATAGATGCATGTGTGTGAGACCAAAGGAAGATAACGGAGAGGAAAAAAGAAAGGTGAGAAGAAAGACAGCGTAAAACAATTCTTTTCGGTTATTGATGATTAAGAGGCATTAGGTTTGCAGAAATCTGCCTTATTTCTACCAAGGGTGGTAGAGCGGGTTGTTCAGTAGTTGGAAGATTGGCAGTTCAGTTCCTCTTAGATCATCTGTCCTGGCAGAGGATGTGCAGGAGGTTCACGGAGCAGCAGCAAAATTCACAACAAAGATAACATGCCAGGAATAACATAACAGGAATTGAACACATTAAACTTGTGGGGTGACTCCATCTAATCTGTTAACTGTACCATGTAGAACTCAGAATACAACAGAGACCAGTGCTAGCTGTACTTTATATTAGATCTGCCCAACAAGTTTTTTATTTTTATTTATTTATTTATTTATCCATTCATTCATTCATTCATTCATTCATTCATTCAGTATATTTACATATTTAGGGTCTTTTGCATGTTTCTCGTTATTGTTTATGTATGAGATGTGTGGTGGCAAAGAAATTTCTCCTTTCAGGGGATGAATAAAGCTTATCTTATCTTAAGTCACTGTTAGTTAATGACTCCATCATTTTTTCACAGTTTAGATTTTCTGGGGATTTTCACATTTACATAGATAACATGACGGATGGTAATGTTAAGAAATTTTTTTCCATATCGGACATGTTAGGTTTGTGGCAACATTTAAAAGAACCGACCCACATTCAAGGTCACATTGTGGACCTGGTAATTTTAAAAGGTGTTGATATTTCTTCTGTTGCTGTCACTGACTTGGCCTTGTCTGGCAAGGCAGGCAAGGCAAATTTATTTGTATAGCACGTTTCATGTGCAAGACAATCCAAAGTACTTTACATAAAACATTTCAGCAGGGTGCAGAAAGCAATACAAGTGCATAAAAAAAAAAAAAAAACAAAGATTAAAAGAAATGCAATTAATGAAATAAAAACAGAATGAAGATGCTAAAATAAAATAGATAAAATGCAAGAAATAAAATTCCAGTGTGGGGAAAGACAATATTAAAACATGATTCCAGCTCAAAAGAATCATGTCTGATTTTTGTATTTTTGTATTTTGTTTTATTGATCACCCAGAATGTCCAAACAACCTGCTTCTCGGTTAGAAAGAGGTACATTAATGAAAGAACTAGTGCTAAGTTTGTGAAAGGCATAGCTATGTTACCAACTACCAGAGCAGAGTCAGTTGATGGACTCCTGGATAATTTCAATCTGAATATCTTGAATGTAATGGATGCTGTGGCACTGGTAAGAATCAAGAGCACCTTGAGCAAACAAAAACACCATGGAGAAACACCACTGTGTTCACAAGCCTAAAAAGAGAATGCATAAAAACAGAACGGAAATGGTAGAAAAATAAACTTCAAATTCTCTATGAGCTGTACAAACGAAGCCTGCGTAACTATAACAATGAGCTGTGCGAGGCCAGAGAGCTGCATTTATCTGAAATGATTAACAACAATGTCAACAATTCTTGCATCCTTCTATAGATAAGCCCAGAGCTCCTTTCCTTTGAGAAATGCAATCAATTTGCCAACTTTTTTAGGCAAAAAATTTAAAACAATTAAGCAAAATGTTAATGCCACACAGTCAAACAAGAAAACTAGTCTGTGTCTAAAACCTGGAAATAATTCTGATGTTATGTCACAATTTAATATGATCGACTTAAAAATGCTACAAGAAATAGTTTGGCATTTGAAATCAACAACATGCACTCTGGACATTAAACAATCTGACTTTTTAAAAACAGGTTTTACCTCACTAGAAAGTGATCTATTTACAGTTAACAGCTCACTGGCATCTGGCATTTTTCCCAAGTCACTACAGATAGCTGCTATTAAACTACTCCTAAAGAAAAGAACTCTAGACGCCTCTACAAAAAACAACTATAGACTTGTCTCTAACCTCACTTTTATATCCAAGATTATTGAGAAAGCTGCTTAAAGGCTAAATAATTGGGATTTTTTCCTTAAAAATAATTTAAAATGTTCTCATTTGCTGTGAGTAATAAAAGGAAGCTTCCCTATTAACAATATGTCTCCTACATCAGCAATGTCTTTGTCAAGTTTTTCTCCTTCAAAAAACGAGTTCTGTGCCGGAAAAACTTGGGTGCACTGTGTTGCTCATTCCAACGTCCTGGTTCCTTAACCAATCATATGCGACTCCCCATGGTTGCCTAACAACAACACGGCAGTGTTTGGTATTTTATGTCGGCAAAAGGTATGGAAGCTCGTAAAAGAAGCGGACCTGAAATAGTTTTAGAAAACCTAAAAAGAGATCCAAAGACTCTGGTCAACTAGTCCAGACCAGAGTCCAGACTAAACATGAAGAAGCAGCATTTAGCTGTTATGCTGCAAACAAGTGGAACAAACTGCCAGTGGAGATTAAACTTTCACCAAATGTAGATATTTTTAAATCCAGGTTTAAAACCTTTGTTTTCTCATATGCCTGTATACGAAATCTACACTGTAACTTTTTAATTTATCTTGTTTTTAATAATTTTAATGTAATTTATGATTCTATTGTGATTCTTGCTATTTTTGTTGCTTTTTATCATTTCTCAATATCTGGAATGCTTTTAATGTTTTATGTAAAGCACTTTGAATTGTCCTGTACATTAAATGTGTTATACAAATAAACTGCCTCCCTTGAATGGAGAGTAAAAGATGGAGGAAATGAAAACGGAGATGTCGGAAAGGAAATAGTAGGGGAGGAAAGGAAAAGAAAAAGAAAATATGAAGCGAGAGTAGTAAGAAGAGCAAATGAAGAAAGGATAAAGGAGAAGCAACATGGAGAGGACAGAGAAAGGGGGAGTCTGTGGTAAAAAGGTGGACAGCTGTCGGATTAGCTTACTGCCTTCAGTCTGTCTTTGTGAAAGCGGCTTGCTGCTGGCGGTTGCTGTTGGGAGTTTGTAGGGTTGAGAGTACCTGTGACTCACTGACCACAGGTGTCAATCAAACTCTACCAGGCTGCTGAAGGAATGTGGTAAACAAGCCAGTGTGGTCCCAGAGATGTGTAGCATCTGAAGGAGCAGCAACTTAAAGGCTGAATAAGGCATTCAGCTGCTCACTGCAGTGCAGGTAACACCTGCAGGTGAGAGAGACAGAAAATACACCCCTATCTTTGCCTCTTCTTTGTACTTTTTGTAAGACTTGTAATTGTATTCCATGTCTTTCTGCCTGCAGGCGATATGAGCAGCAGTATTGTTCCCTCATCTAACACAGCTCATTTTATCCTTCTCAGATTCCACTCAAGCACTTTTATTTGCTGAGTGTAAGATTTCCTTTCTTACATGTTCAATAACCATGTTAGATGCAGGCTTAAAACACACCTGCATCAAACATATTGTCACCTAAATGATGGAATCAGCAAACTGCTAATATATCAGTCAAAGAATGTACCATCTTTATTTACATGTGAAACTCGAAAAATTAGAGCATTGTGCAAAACTCAATTTGTTTCTTTAATTCAACTTAAAAAGGTAAACTAATATTTTATATAGACTCGTTATATGTAAATGGATATATTTCTTTGTTGTAATTTTGATGATTATGGCTTACGGCTTATGAAAACCAAAAAAATTAAAATCTCAGAAAATTAGAATTAGAATAGTGTGAAAAGGTTAAATGTTGTAGCCTCAAAGCTAATTATTCCAAAATACCAGCAAAGACTTCTGAGCATTTAAATGGTCTTTCAGTCTATTTCAGTGGAATGAAATCTATCATGGGGAAGGCTGCTGACCTGACAGTTGTGCAGAAAACCATCATTGACACCCTCCACAAGGGGTGGAAGGGAAAAGCGTTAAAAAAAAAGATGCACAACCGGCAGGAATGACGGCAGCCTGAAGAGGATTGTCAGGAAAAGGCCATTCAAAAATGTGGGGAAGCTTCAAAAGGAGTGGACTGAGGCTGGAGTTAGTGCTTCAAGAGCCTCCACACACAGACGAATCCTGGACATGGGCTTCAAATGTTGTATTTCTCTTGTCAAGCTGCTCCTGAACACAACATGTCAGAAGCTTCTTATCTGGGCTAAAGAAGAAATGAACTGGTCTGTTGAGTGGTGGTCCAATGTGCTCATTTCCGATGACAGCAAATTTTGCATCTCGTATGGAAATCAAGGTCCCAGAGTCTGGAGGAAGAATGGAGAGGCAACAATCCAACACACTTAAATATTTGTCACCATCCAATCAGATAGAAGTGTGAAGATATGGACAAAATTTGCAACTGCAACTTCAGAGTCTTGCAAGCAGTTTTGTGCTTTGCATCTGTGAACAGGGTATTTGCAAAAGAACTTTTTTTTTCAGCAAATATAAATGCAAATCCTTTTCTGTATTTTGCAAACTTGAATTTTTCAGGTAGATTGTTTTTACAGACTGACAAGCTTGATTTACAGATGCAAACTCTGAAATTATTTGTTAACATTCATTTACAACTGCAAAATCTTGAGCCCATATTTAAAATGTGATATAAAGTATCCACTATGTGTTGATTTGGGGATCAATGTCATCTGCCGCTGTGCTTCATTGCATACAGAGTCAAAGCAGCCATCTACCAGGAGATTTTAGAGCACTTCATGCTTCCTTCAGCAGAAAAGCTTTTAGAGATGCTGACTTTATTTTCCAGCAGGACTTGGCACCCGCCCACACTGCCAAGAGAAGCAAATTCTGTTTCAATGTCCGAGGGATTACTTTGCTTCATTGGCCAGCAAACTCTCCTGATCTGAATCCCATAGAAAATCTATGGGTCATTACCAGGAGAAAGATGAGACACATGAGACAGAGCAATGCGGAAGAGTTGAAGGCTGCTATTGAAGCATCCTGGTCTTTTATTACATGCCAGCAGGGCTACAGGCTGATAACATCCATGCCACGCCGCAGTGAGGCAGGAATTCATGCAAAAATGGTTTAAACCAAGTACTGAGCTCATATGCATGACTATACTCTTCAGATGGTCAACATATCTGCATTCAAAATCATTTTTTAAATTACTGAGTTCATGTAATATTCTAATTTTCTGAGATTTAGATTTTTGGATTTTCACAAGCTGTAAGCATAATCATCAAAATTATAATTATAATGAGATTAAAATATCTCACTTTGCATATAATGAGTCTATATAATATATTAGTTTCCCCTTTTAAGTTGAATTGCTGAAATAAATCAAGTTTAGAGCGATGTTTTAATTTTTTGAGTTTCACCTATAAACGATGGACATGGCCAGCAGGAATACCTTGAAATCATTATAGTGCTGAGGGTCATGCAGGTGCTGACATCACAACATTTCTGACTTCTGGGTTAACTTCATTCTGCATTAACTTCATTATTTTTTTTTATAAGTTCTCATGACATTATTAGCTAATTTAATGCTTCTGCTCTGTATGCTGTAGGTCCCTTTAAAAGTAATTGCATAATTTAGTAAATATTAAACCTCAAAGTGAGGTTTGTGTTGGAATGTGGCATGTTTAATAGCATAAAAAACCATTTACTGCATTCTTGGGAGCTTTAGTCAAAGTCTGCAAACAAATTCTAACTGGATATTTGATAGCTAACAGACTTATAGCATGAAGTGGAAAGATGCAGATCAACTGAACTATAAAATGTGGCTGCAGAAATGGTTTCCATGGAAAGGGCTGAATCCCATCTCACTGAATTTACAATGAGGAATGGAAGCTATGGAAAACTGTATTGCATATCCATAATTTTCCTAACTTTTCCAGAACTGTGCAGACATTTTTCTTTCAGATATGCATTTATAGAGTTATAATTGCAAACTTTTATCCAACTATAAATAAACTCATCTCACTTAGCAGCTCATAGTCCCTCCTGTTTTTGTTAGCTTTACCATTTGTTGAAGTTCCTGTTTATTATGTAATTATATTTCTTGTGTTGGTTTGCATATGTATCTGCTGCAAAAAAACTAAATAAAAAAATAAAACAAATAAATGATGTATAGGAGTTTCACCATGCTGGAACATGTTTAACCATAATCTCATGTGTACATACAGTACAGCAGTGGTTCCCAACCTGGGGTCTGGGACCCCACAAGAGGAGCACAGGCAGTCCCAGAGGCTTTGAACATTCTGAGCCATTGTGATTAATATCCACACATCACCCCTATTTTAAGAACAAAAGGTAAGGCTATATGTTATTAATTTAAATTTGGCTTCATGTAAGGACAAAACTCAGCCAGAATACATTATACTGTATTTGCATGAAGGGGGTCCCTGAGGAAAATGGGTTGGGAACCTATCACTGCAGTACAGTATACTGTTCACTAGATCGTTTTGTCTAATGACATGAAATTTAAACAGAGATTGCATCACTTCATCAAAGGCCTCAAATCTAGCAGTGGTAGGTGTCCTTGCTGTTTTGCAGTAAACAAGCTGCCGTGCATCACTGCCCTGCCTCAGAGATGACCTCAGGCTGGCGAAAACCTGCTAATGTCCACCGCATGTTTGAACACTTCACTTCTCTTCTCATCACCTTTGATTCTGTTTTCGCCACAATCTCCTTGTGCTCTGGTAGTTATTCTGTTACAACAACAAAAGGGGAATTTAAAACAAATTTCAGTCTCTAACTACCATTTCTTGATGAGATGGGGAAGCTCAAAAGACATTTATCAGTTGAACAGAAGAAAGCACATTGTATAGTATAAACTTAACTTTGATGGATTCTTTCTTTGTTGTAACAATGCTTCTTAGCATTAACTCTTAAACTACTGAAAAGCTTGTTTATTTTCATTTAAAATTGTGCCGCATTTGTAAGGAAAACATGTTTGTGGGTGAGCAGCAGAGTTACTTATTGGACTAAATTCAGTTTATAGTTGATTATATGATTTCAGTCCATGAGCAGTGTTGCCTGAATGATACAGCAGGAACAGGGAAAAATATCCTTTATGCATTAACAGTTTCTAATTTTAAAGTGAAGCAGTTAAGCTTTATTTTTTTCTGGCATAAATGTGAAACATGCTCTTTCAGTGATGTAGCAGTGACCTGAATGATATTGCAAAGTGGACATTTGTCACTTTTATGGTTGTGAGTCTAACATAGTAGACATATCAGCTCTTGTTAAATTCTGCCATAAGCTTTTCTCACTATTGTCAGTTTGATTTTTATAAACAGGAAGAGTGATTGACAGATCAAAACGTTTTGCTTCTGCCTACATGCCCAGCAGCATTGTAATAATCGTATACAAGCCTGTTTTTGCCGTGAAACAACTCTGTTCGCTGTCAGTGTAAATGAGGCGGTATCGGAATGTCTCAGTGTTATGACAGATCCAGAGGTGATTAATTCTGCAGGGATTTCTACTTCCTCTGCAGGGAGCCTGTATGTCTTTTTCAAATCTGTTTAAATATTCCACTTCTCACAGTATGAGGTAAAATTATTAAAAGTGATTATGAAGGGCTTTAAGCCACACTCAGTAAGGAGCAGATAGTTTGTCAGTTTTCCAAATCATCTTCAAATCATGCTGTTTTCATATATATTACACAGGAACTTTCAGTCAAAGTCCACCGTGGTTTGCATTTTATCAGCCCTGGGATCCATTCTTTTTGAAGTACATTTTCATTCACAGCTTTTCCAGATGACTTACAGATTTATTTGTAAAGAACCTTGGGCAGCATAACAATTTTTCACACACACACACACACACACACACACACACACACACACACACACACACACACACACACACACACACACACACACACACACAAAGAAACTCCTTATAATTTACCCTCAGAGGTTTAATAAAGCATTTTTCATTTACCTTCATTAAAGTAAATTTAAGAATTTTCAACAACAGTTATATTTACATAATAAATCAGATACTAAAGCTTTACTAGTACTTTGTCTAATGTTTTATAACTTTTGGCAATAATTTATTTTTTATACAGCACATTTCATACATAAAAGCAATTATTATGCTTTACATAATAGAACATATGAAGAGAAATACAAAGAGTGAAACAATTACAATCATATGAAGACATAAACAAAAACACTGATGCAAGACATAATGATTTTTGCAAAAGAGGAAAAGCAGTCCAGCCCTATGAGGACAACAAATCATTGACCCGGGTTTCCCTTGCCCGGACCTAGGTCACTGGGTCCCCCCTCTGGAGCCAGGCCTGGAAGTAGGTCAAAGAGACGAGCACTTGGTGGCTGGGCCTTTGCCCATAGGGGCCCGGTCAGGGCCAGCTTCAAAGAGTGACATGGGCTCCCCCTCCCATGGTCTCACCACCTACAGGATGGGCCATAGGGGTTGGGTGCAGTGTGAGCTGGGCAGCGGCCAAAGGCGGGGAGCCTGGCGGTCTGATCCTCGGCCGCAGAAGGTAGCTCTAGGGACGTGGAATGTCACCTCTCTGGCAGGGAAGGAACCTGAGCTTTTGTGGAAGGTTGAGGGGTTCCAGCTAAATATAGTTGGACTCACTGTGATGCATGGCTTGGACTCTGGAACCACTGTGCTCGAGGGTGCTGGACCCTATGCCATTCTGGACTTGCTCCCGGTGAAAGGTGCCGAACAGGTGTGGGTATGCTCATTGCCCCCCAACTTGGTGCCTGTACATTGGGGTTTACCCTGGTGGACGAGAGGGACAGGTCCTGACTGAACTGCTGCTTGGTGCATAAGCACAAACAACAGAGTATCCACCTATTTTGGAGTCCTTGGAAGGGGTGTTGGAGAGCACTCCTTCCAGGGACTCTTTCATTCTGCTGGAGGGCGTCAATGCCAAGGACGCCCCCAAGGGGTGGCCAGGGGTGGTCAGTGCCACCCTGAACAAAAAGCTGGCCACCCCAGAAAATACTGTATTTTTGTAAAAATTTTTTTTTTTTTTTTTTTTTTTTCAACTATTAACATGGCACAGCACACTTTATTTATATTTGAATGTCAAACTATTTCAAAAGCTAATAACAAAAGTAAATAAAAAGTATTTTAATCAGGCACACAGAGGGCACCTCACATGTAGGGTCCTACTGAAAGGGCCTTAGAGCGAGGACACGAAGCGGGAATATCAAAGAGCAATGTTGCCACTGGTAATAGAATGGACCCAATCAGCTCTACAAAAGACTTGTCAGTAAGTATATGATAAAACCACAAGTACTTCAGTTTAATGGTTTTCTGCCAACTGTCGGTGGGGTTTAAATAATTACAGGGATGATGGCTAGCGCTAACATGTGGATGTAGATGACCTGGAATGAATGGCAATATAGTTACCGTTACATGCGCTAATGCTACGAAGCTAACGTTAGCCAATGTTCAACAAATCAAGCCATTCATAAATTAACGTTTGCACAGGTTAGCTAGTTAATAACATTATTAACCTTATCTTCGTTAGATGGAGGACATTTCTAACAACCTTGTTAGCTGTCTGAATGCCACTGCCCAGGCAGCTAACATTATATAGAATTTGCTATAATAGCGTCATGATTTAATTAGTCACTGTGTGCTAACGTTATGTCATTTTGCAGACAATGAAGAGAAAGTCTTCCAAAGATATTGCCTCCTTCTTCTTTAAGAGACAGACAGTTACAGGATAGCAGCACAGGGCAAATGCTAGTCAGCCAGAGAAAGAATCAGAGAGAATGACACTGTGGCTACACCTGGAGGCAACTTAAGCCAGGTGTTTCCCTGACTTCTACGGACGTCAGTTATACTAGATTTATTTCTCAGAACAATATCACAGAGTTGATCGAATCCTAGACCTTTTCTTGGAGTATAATATTACCGTCCTTGTGCTTCTTCGATACCTGTTATTTTTTTATTACTCCAGCTTTAGCTTGTAATGTTGAGAGTGTAGTTTCTCCTCTGGGGATGAATAGAAATAATTAAAAATTATATCCTGATGTTGTAATCTGGGGGCTGTAGTAACACTCAGAGACTAAATCATCTTATAGAAACAGCAGACTCTGTTTATTTGCATATGATGATCAATATCTTTTACAGTAGAGGGCTCAGAACAGCTGGATCCCGACCAGCCCAGGCCTCCAGGTAGTGGACCTTCTCATGGACCAGCAGGTGAGGATGATGTTTTCCTGGTGGTAGAATTGATGTTTAGCAGATCAGTTCTGAAAGAATGTCCCGTCATTATATTTTTTATAATAATGACTGCTTTTCTCTGTCATTCTAGACATGTCCCAGTCACGAGAAGATGGACCAAAACAGCCATATCTAAAGGTTTACCCTTGGACCGTGGACAACGACAGGAGACGGGGCTTCAACTACGTGATTCTCCATTCATAAGTGGTTGGAGTATAATAATTTCCATGTTTACTGCTTATTGGTCACACAGATCCCTGAGTGAGTGAGTGAGTGAGTGAGTGAGTGAGTGAGTGAGTGAGTGAGTGAGTGAGTGAGTGAGTGAGGGAGTGAGTAAATTTTTGCCCTCTCTTTGCCATTTTACCCCTGTAATTTTGTCTTTGGTAACAAATATCGATAAAATAAACACATGAGAATGTAAATAAATGCAAACTGATAATAAATGTGCAATCTAATGGAGAGAGGAGTCAGTGTGCTGATGTTCATTAAGGTTGTTTGAGTAGTTCAACGCTGTAGTTGCCATATACATTAAGAGGAACAAGTCTGTTCAGATATGCCCAAAATGTCCCTCCCAATATGACATTATGGGATAATATAATATTATTATATTACCCTATATGGCACACCCCCAGACCCCCTAGCTGAATTTGGTCCCCCACCCACACAACCAATGCTGTAATAAATGAAAACAGCCTTCCCTATATAATGACAGATAATTTCATTTAGTCTTTTTCTAGGAACACTTCTGATCAGAAGTTCTTATGTGCCATAAGCTCAAACTGACCCACTTCATGTTTTTGTTCAGCAGACTACATGGATTTGTGTAGTTACGCATCGCAGACTTAACCTTTGGCCACCCTGCTATTTTCTCTGGCCACCATATGGCCACCCCTAAAAAAAATCTCTGTGGGCATCCCTGGTCAATGCTCATGTGGGCAATGACAGTGAGACCTGGAGGGGCGTGATTGGGAGGAAGGGCCCCCCTGATCTAAATCTGAGTGGTGTTTTGTTATTGGACTTCTGTGTTCATCATGGATCGTCTATAACAAATAACTTGTTCTGGCATAAGAGTGTCCACATGTGCACTTGGCACCAAGACACTCTAGGCCGCAGTTTGATGATCGACTTTGTAGTCGTATTGTCGGAATTGGGGCCACATGTCTTAGACATTTGGGTGAAGAGAGGGGCGGAGCTGTCAGCTGATCACCACCTGGTGGTAAGTTGGCTCAGATGGTGAGAGAGGATGCCGGTCAGGCCTGGCAGGCAAAAGCGTGTTGTGAGAGTCTGCTGGAAATGTCTGGCGGAGTCCCCTGTCAGAAAGAGTTTCAATCTCTCATCTCCGGCAGAGTGATAACCATGTCCCAGGTGAGGCGGGGAACATTGAGTCTGAGTGAACTGTGTTCCATGCCCCTATTGTTGAGGCAGCCAGCTGTGGCTGTAAGGTCGTCGGTGCCTGTCATGGCAGTAACCCCCCAACTCGTTGGTGGACGCCGGCAGTAAGGGATGCTGTCAAGCTGAAGAAGGAGTCCTATCGGGCCTTTTTATGGGACTCCAGAGGCAGCTGATGGTTATCGGCAGGCTAAGCGGAGCGCAGCTTCGGCGGTTGCTAAGGCAAGGTCCAACCCAAGTTCCTTAGGGCTCTGGATGCTGTAAGGCTGTCTTGGTTGACACGCCTCTGCAGCATCGCATGGACATTGGGGACAGTTCCCCTGGACTAGCAGAATGGGGGTGGTCCTCCGCTTCAAAAAGGGACCGGAGGGTGTGCTCCAACTACAGGGGGATCACACTCCTCAGCCTCCCTGGTAATAGAATAGAAATACTTTATTAATCCCTTTGGAGAGTCCTCAGGGAAATTTGGGGAAGGTTGAAGGTTGAACCGGCAACCCTCAGGCTACAAGACGACCACTCTACCCACTAAGCCAAGCCGCCCAATTTGGGTTTTAAACTCTTTTCTGTGACTGACTCAAACCCAGTGTAAAGATGTGAAAACTGGGATTGAAAACTGCAAATTTTCATGGTTCTGCTTTCAGGAATGATTCCCCAACTGTGATAGAAAGGGTCTGTTCTTTTCAGATTACAGCAATGAAATGGTGATCAGAAGATTTCAATTCAAAATACTGTTGATACACCTACCAGAGTGTGGCAAGTTTCTGACCACAAAAATAAACTTTCAAGAGCTTAGCTTCTAACATTTTCACCCAGTATGGAGTATGAACCTGATGGCTAGCCACTAGGATTTCTTCATATTGAAATGACAGTTGTTATTCCCTTCTTATCCATTAAGGTAGGAGCGTTCTTTTATCAACCCAAAAGTAACCTCCCTATGACACTTCCAGAATTTGGTAGTTCTCAAAAAAAAAGAAAAAAAAACAAAAGGTACTTCTTAAAACTGCTTATGCCAGTATGGGGAAGTTACAACAAAGTTAAACATTTTCTAAGATTGTTTAATTTGTTGTTTCACAAACAGAACAAAAGTGAATAACAGCAGAATATTTGTTTATGAATGAATGTTTATTCTTTTTATAACTTTTACCTTGAATCCTCTGTTAACTTTTCTGACTTATCTAGAGACACTGGAACTTCATTTCGCAATAAATGTAGTGAATAAAATGCATTATATATTTAAATAGAGATTAAACAACTTTTCACATGATATTGAATGTCTTCATAATGGTCACATTTATCATCATCTTGCATTAACAATACTGTTTGATCATGTTCATATCATGTTCATCCCTATGGTGCCACACTGGAATGATCTTGAAAGAAATTTGGTCTCACACTGGTAGCAGAATCTCATCTCTTAATATCTCTGCATTAAGATTGCCTCCAACTATGACAAGTCTTGTTTGCCACCCCACACCATCACAACTGCCTCCATTAAAAGCTGTAACCCTATTGGTGCAGTAGTCAGCATAGTGTTCTTCATGTCTTCTCCCCATTTTGATCTTATGATTACCATTGCCAGAATCTGTGAGAATTCCTCCTGATGTCCAGGCCCCAGTCCAAATGTTGCCGACACCTGTACATTTTGGAATTGATTGTTGGGCTCACTCCAAATAATGCTGCAACGTGGTTTTACAGAACATCAGCCCGAAGGTGCTCTATGGCATGGGCCCTATCCACATCAGTAAAATGTGGCATGCTTGGAGGAGGCTTGTAGCAGGGTCCATGTTCCCAGGTGATGCTAATCAGGCTGCAGTGAGACATTTGATTTTCAGCACTTGGGGTATCAGAAATTCAAAACAAGTGTAAATAGTAAAATAAGCTGTTTGACAATAGCAGAGAAGACTTGGCAACCCACATACTCAACTCAGCTGCTCATCTCTCAAACATATTATCCTAACAAATGTGTCACCACTTAAAAGCGAAATGCCATAACATTGTCAAAGAAAGTGCTTTTAATTTAAAACATTTCTGAACTTTATAACATTTTCATAGTACACCATCTGTAGTTACAGATCTGAAATTGTGCACAGAAAATCTTCAATTTGACACTCAGCACAATCTAATCTCTGAAGCAGTTCAGCCTGCCAAAGCCAGAGAAACACTCAATGCTCTCAGTGCTTCCTACAACACTAAAGCGGTGACACTAAGTGCTTCACATGGAGGAAGGGATCAATACTTAAGTACAGCACCGCAGCTGTCCTGACAGGCTGTCTTCTCCCCACAATGTCTAATGCAGCTGTGAAGAGAATCAAAACATCAGCTGCTGCGACTTCTGGCTTATGTCAACTTGACAACCATTTCCGTCATTTGGAAAGTTTTGACAAATTACACATTTTTAGTGCAATTTCTCTTCATCTTTTCCTTGGATTTTTTTCACAGCTGTGACAGCAGCACTATGTGCTGCAGATATATATATATATTATCATATATTATCTTTATCATACATGTATTTGCAAGCACCTACAGACTATAGCCTTATAATTATTTGTCAAAAAGACCAGAAAAGAGCAAAGATCTGAAGAAAGGATCAGAGTGAAGCTTTTGTTGTGAGGACTGATATGACTCAACAACTGCTGGCAATGTTTTTAGCAATATTTAAAATATTTCCCTTAAACACCAGAGGATAATGAAAATGGAGGTGGCTGTTTACTATTAAAGTATTTGTAGTGGAGTGAGATTCTCTCACCCCAATTTCCTCACTCACATTGCCATTGCAAGGTGTGCGCATGTGGCACTGACCGGGGTGCCACCCAGGATGTAACATTGAGTTTTCCTTGGTTGTCTGTTTTAATTTTGATTTAAGTAATGCATGTTTAACCCCTTTTTTGTTACAGGGCTGAATGCCCCCCATATGCTCTAACCCCATCATATGGGGGTACGCAAGAGTGTCAGATTTTTAATTGTGTTTGAAGATAAAATTGTTAAAAATAAAGATGTAATTGTTGTATTGTTGTGTTGTTGTACCTTTATTCAATTCCTCCCACCCCACTCGACTTGCCACATTTTGAACAGGACTCAAAACAAAGGCTACTGCTATAGAATCAGCAGGTTGAGTATCATTTACATTAAGGGGGCAATAAGTGGACATTCATCATTTTTTGGCTATGTAAAGAACTAGATGTGTAATTTCATCTGGAGTATAGCATAACAACAGTCTCAATGGTCTCCCGCCCCATGTTTGCCAGCCGGTCCGGCCACGGGTTTGTGTACCTTCATGTGAATCACCGCCTCCTCCCTCCTCTCTGAGCCAGCTACCTATAAAGCTTCAATGACAAAGCGTAGATTTGAAGCAAAATGGTAAAAAACAGAAGGAAAGATTCACCTGCAGACGACCATGATGCAACATCCGATGGTCGTAGGCGAATAAGTTGTTGGCTGAAAGGGCCATAATCCGGATTAATGTTAGCCTTTCCAAAGAGAAGAGCACTACGAGCTGCTACAGTTCAACTCAGTTAACTCTTCTTTTCCTGGACAGGTAACAACATAAGCATAGGTTACTTGACATGTTTCGTAATATTTTACTCAGTGTGTTTGCACTTTGGTTTGTGGACGAAGCGAGTGGAGGGGGCGGAAGAGGTAGAGGGAGGTGTGGCTCATGACACTTTGTTTTGGTCAACATGCAGAGCACAACAGCAAACCTTGTGGAAAATTATGCCTCTTTAAACACTAGATAATTTAAAATATCAAATGCTTTTTATTTTTATATATAGATATTAACTGCAAAATAACAGCAGTTTTCTTATCAGGCTGCTAATGTCTGTTTCTTCGATGATGGTGCTTGATGCAGCTGCAGAGAATCAACTGCTATCAGTATGCACAAATCAGCCAACTTCATCTAATCTGGAACTCCTTTATACAATCATGTAGCTAATCCTCTTATCTCAAAAGTGCGCTACACACTGCAGTGTTTGTGCAGGTGATGAGATGGGACTTCAAGCTAATACTTCAATAAAAACCAAGAAAGTTATTGCTAGAATAACTAACTTTATTTCCTTTAGTCCACAAGCTGTGGATTCTGTGTCTTGAAAGGAAGGCTTGCTCTACCTGCACGAACACAATAATCAGTGATGAAAAATTTAAATAGTCTCTCTTGATTTAACCTCCATGTCCCGTATGCTTCTGACATCAAATGATGTAGCTTCATTAAATGCATAGCGTGCCCCATAGCTTATAAGCTATGGGGCACCCAGGGAATAAGCTCTGTGTCCTGTTATACTCCAGCACTAAAAGATTGAGAGAAAATAGGTTTTCTCTCAAATAGTTACATATTTATTCTCATGGATCAACTTCTTTTCTCTTATTAAGACAGTTTTACTTTGACAGTTTTTATAGTGTTTTTATTGGTGCAAAGGTCTTCACACACATCAGACAGATCTCAATGAGCAAGGAAGAGAAGCATGTAGGTGAGCATAAGCAATTAAAGGAGAATAAGCTGAGAATAAGATTGAACATACATATATTTAATAACACAAATTGGAGAAAGTGAAGAGCTAACAGTATAGAAGAGGAAAAAAAAGCTGCCACAGGAAAAAAAATGGCAGGTGGGGAAACATGAAGATAGAAAAAAAAATAATACAAATGAAGGATTAATAGACAAAGACTATTAACTACAGCGGGTGAGTGAAGAATTGGACAAAGAGAAAAAAAAGGGCAAATGAAAAGCAAAAAGTGGATGGAGAAGAGAAATTGAGTAGGCAAAGAATAATTCAAACGAAGAAGGGAAAAGTCTGGAAGAGAAGAAGCAAACCCTGGAGGATTCAGATAAGGAGCAGCAAGAGCTCACTGTGGAAAAGAAAAAAAAGTACTTCTGTCTTTTAAAGAAGATGGTGAGGGCTGGAAAAACAGAAAAGAATGTAATGAAACATAAGGAAGAGAAAAGGAGGAAGGAAACAAAAAATAGGAGAAGTAAGCAGTTAAATCAGAAGGATAAAGAAGGGAGAGAACTTTCAAGTTGAAACACAAGAAGTGTATCAGCAAAAAGGCCCATAAGGGTGCTGGACATCAATAGCTTCCTCTTCATTACCTCTTCTCTGCTCATTTCAATCTCTCATCATCTCTCCAATGATCCTCATCTTCCCTCTATTTTTTTTTTCATCAAAGTTAGCTATTACCACCATTGCCTCTAACAATATTTGTTAGCTCTACCTAGTGCTCACTTCTTCACTTCTTCTACCTTTCTACCTGTCTTCCCTCTTCCTCAGCTCCACTGTTCTGCTCTCCTGATAATTTCTCCTCTTCTTTGGAGCCCTATAAGCACACTTGCTCAGATACTTTGAGAAATACATTTCTGTGCATCTGTGCCTTTTGCCTGCATGCAAACACAGAGCTAGGGCAGAGAAAAGGATTTTTTACGAAAACACTTTCTAGGGGATCTTGATCATTTCAACTGTGACATTAATGCCTGTACAGGATTTCAGCGTGCACAGTTGTGTTCATACTGCAGGTTGTGATTTGCTGAGATTGTTTTTTTGCATGGTTATTACATTGTTATTTAATGTGACTGCCATCAGACTTCATATGAACCATGTACAATC
Source organism: Melanotaenia boesemani (assembly GCF_017639745.1). NCBI lineage: Eukaryota > Metazoa > Chordata > Actinopteri > Atheriniformes > Melanotaeniidae > Melanotaenia > Melanotaenia boesemani. The sequence goes on from NC_055688.1 coordinate 11,885,131, forward strand.
CTAAAGAGACTTGCAAACAAAATTATATAAATTATGTGGTTTAAAAAATAGACTTTATTTTAAAAAAAGCCTCTTTTATATGGTCTGGCAAAGCCTATGCAGCAATATAAAACAAAAGATTTTCCCTTTCCACCCTGCAACATTTTTGGGATTTGCCTGAAGCACTAATTGTCTTTGTCAGCGTTTGAATTGGTAAACATGACTTACGAAATAGTAAGTATTGTGCAGCCCGTTTACTTACATCATGTGACCCGAAGGCTTATATAAGTAAAGAAAAATAAGCCATAATCAGCAACTCAAGATTTCACCTCAACAAAAGTTGTTTTGATAAATAGCACTTTAAGGAAATGTGACAACAAAGGTAAAGCTGTAATAGTTAAATCATATAAAAGTTATCTATGCAATCAAGAGGTCAAATAATCCTCCTTTGAAGTTAGTTTCGTATAGGGCAAAAATGTAATAACTAGAAGTTACTGGAAACATACTGTTAATGCCATCTTTTTTTTATTGTCTAGAAAATCACCACAGTACACATTGTGTAACTAACTTTCTAATTTGCTTCCTGACTGTGTTCTCAGTTGCTTCCCTGTTTGAGTCTACTGGCATGGACCTCCTGCCTGGTGGTTATCACCCACACCTGCACACCATCAGCTCACCAACAGACCCGGTCTGCGCCGTTCATTACTACATCATTGCATGTGCCAAGACTATAAACTGTCAGCTTGACTTTTGGCTGTTGGTATTTAAACTTCTGCCACCTTGTCTGATCATGTCATCTACTCCCCACAGCCATTCATTCTTGTCAATTGCTTGTCACTCATTAAAACAAATATTAAACAGTTTCTGTGTTGGCGTGTCTGCTTGTAGGTCCCAAATAAATTTACTACAATATGAATACATTTGTGCATCTTCTACACAGTCACCTGAAAGAATGTAACATAAAACAAAATTATCACTTTCTCTGAAGTAGTCTTTCTTGCAGTACTAAAAACCAGCAAAACCAATAGCAAGCTAATCAGCATCAACATGAGGTTTGTATGCTGCTTCTAAACGATATGAACTATAGTACCTATCTGACTTTTTCTGAAACAGTATAGAGTTTCATGGGGAATTGATAACCTACTAGATTTCAAGAGCTTAGGCCAAGAAGTTCCTGTTATCATATTAAGTATTTTTAATTGTATTTAAGTAAGATCCATTCTGAGAATTCAGTCAAGTGGCAAGCTTGGATTTTTTAACATTATGTTCTGTGACACTGTCAACCTTAACTTTTTTCAGGAAGTTGATCGTGGGAAAAGGATACAAAAACTTAAGTAGATGAAAGACTGAATAAGCAGAACTTCTGACAGAGAGGAACCCAAAACTAAATTAAAGTAGTTCATTTTCTCTTTTTCTTTGAACAGATTTGGACGAAAATTACCTCCAGTGTGACCCAATACTTTGGACATTTTGTGTCTTTTTATAAACTTTTTTCTGAACCAATCAGCTTGGGTCACATATTTGATGACATGGGCATGTAGCAGATCCTTTTTCTGCACAATAAATCTTGCTGAGTGCAATGCTGCTGTTTGTTCAAATGTGGTGAAGGCTCTTGTGAATGCAGCTGTACTGAGCATGTGAAGCTAAGTGCAAGGTAAGTACATATTCTGAGGATGTTATTCCACTTAGATAATAGAATATTCCCTACTACATGTTTATGCAGATTTTTCTAAGGCACTTCGCTTTTGCAAACATAGTGTGCTTCATATGATTATATGGTATATTATGTGCTCTGAAAGCAGAGGATTTGATTATATATTTTGATTCTTCCAGCAAGTTCCCTTGAGTTGAGTTTGCCATGGGAAATCTGTCTGTCTGTCTGGCTAGCTAGCTATGTAACTATTTATCTATCTGTCTAAGACTTTAATAAAAAAGCATAACTTCCACTTTAACAAGGTGAAGCTTTCTAAAAATATACAACTGTTTCAATTAAACAGGACAATCTACAAGACCATAATTATCATGGAAACGATGGAAATTGATGACCACTTTGATGGCAATATGTATAAGAACCTCATGATTCAAGGTACTGTCAAGTTTTACAAAGTTAATTCAGGTATTTGTTTATCTGTATACTTATATTTGAAATAAATGTCTAGCCAAATGCATTTTAAATACAAAACATAAAAACACATGATCTCATGTTTATAAAAAATGGACACATTCGAGACATCATTTTCTATTAAAAAATAAGATTTTTCCTCAGACTAAAAGAGCTGTTTGAATTTGGTTACATGTTTAAATAGTTTCTATGATACTCACTGGGAGAAGAGACACAGATGCCATATTGCGATGTTTTCTCACCTTTTTTTTTTTTTTTTTTTTTAAATAATGAAGAAGAACATCTTCACAGAAGAAATAAGTCATCCAGATGCTCAACCATTTGCTTGGTCTTTCTATGTGCTGTCCTATTGGCTGGTAATGTAGGACAAATTATCTTCTGTAAGTCCTTTTTTTCTTTATTAAAATCCTTTTATTTTATTTACATATAAACATATAAATTTTACATTTACATAGCAACTGCAAAATTAAAATAAGTCTTTTTTCTTTCTTTTTCCCCGCACTAGCTCTTGTCTTTTCCGTTACACATTTTACAATTTGACATCAGACAATACAGACAAAAACGTAACAAATAAAAAATAAAAGTAAAAAAGAATAACATGGAACAAGAACAAGGGCTGTGGGAATGAATTTTCCAAAGATCAATTTTAATTATAGCCTTTATATGTTATATATAATAACCATTTTTCCCAGTTCTTTACAAAAAGTCCTTTTTCTTTTTACTTTTATTTTAGCCATCATAACTTGGTCCTTTATCTTTGAGGAACGTCCAGCTGAGAATGATTGACAAGAAACAAGAATGCAGCCCTAACAGAACCTGTTTTTACTTTTCCTTTTCACAGATGAGATAGTCAGTCGTCCTGCAACAACAAACACAACACAGGCCAATAATGACATCCAGATTAATGAGGGGAACAGATGGAGTTACAATCAAGATGGTTTAACTGTTGAAAAAGATTACTTACAAATCATACTGAGTAACCTGACTAAAGAAAAAGACCAGCTGCAGCAACATTACAAGTCTCTGACAACCGAAAGGGATGAATTGGAGGCCATTTTCAAGACCGTGACAAAAGAGAGGGACCAGTTCAGATCAAATTACAATACTTTACAACAAGAGAGTGCTCAGTTACAGACAAGCTATAATGACATGCAGAAGAGTCTTGAAGGGTTACAGAGTGATCGCAACAATCTGACTGTTAGCATAGACCAGTTGCAGACTGAAAACAGTAACCTACACAGAGAAAAGAATGAGCTGCAAACACATTTTAATGCACTTGCAGCAAACAGAGATCAGTTAGAGAGCAATTACTCTTCACTGAGGAGTGACAGGATCCAGTTGCAAAATAGCCTTATCAAGCTCCATATAAATAAAAGTCAAATGGAGTCGAGCTATAGGTCACTTTGGCAAGACAAGAACCAAATGCAAACAAGGATTAGCACTCTGATGGAGGAGATGGCACAGTTAGAAACCAAATACAGCAATCTGGCTACAGACAAGGATCAGTTGCAAAAACATATTGATAAGATAACTCTTAAAGTAGAAGGTAAGCTTTGTCTCATACAGCATTAATTCACAGGTTTAATGTGTTTATGTATTTTATGTTAAGTTTTTATGTGTTTAGGCTCACATTTTTGGGTTTATTATCAATGTTTCCAATTTACAGGCATGCTCTGTCCACCAAGCTGGAGGAAGTTTGATACAAGCTGTTATTTTGTTTCAAGTGAAAAGAAAAACTGGACAGAAAGCAGAAAAGCCTGCATTGCTGAGGGAGCAGATCTGACTGTCATAAACAGCCATGGAGAACAGGTGAGAAATGAGACTGTAAGCCATGCCATTAGATCGCTGGTGCTATTAAAGCATGTTGCTAACATTGTGATGTTTGGCAGATCTAATTTTTTACCATCTTAGTTTAGCCTATTGACACAAATAAGACAAATGGCAAGCTGTTTTTAGGTATTTGGAAAAATATGATGGACCAAAGTGATGGACTTTAGATCAAATCTGAATGGCAAGATACGTTGATATGGATCACAGTGGTGGACATGGTGCCAGTAGTGTCCTTTAAGTAATACCACCAATGTGGTTAAAGATTAATTTCTTTAGCAGATCAATCAAGAACTCGTTTTGATTTGTAAATCTGGTAAATATTGTGGTGGTCGCATTAGCTGCTGCTTGAACCAAATTCTTGAGTAAGATATCAAAACCAACAGATCATTGATGGGATAAGAGATAGGACAGTTGACTAGACACTTGACTGAAAAGCAGTTTTAACTTTTGTATGTGCTTTACAGGTATTTGTTAATGGATTACTGTTTGCACATGAAAATGCATGGATTGGTCTCACTGACAGTCTCATCGAAGGGACTTGGATGTGGGTGGATGGGTCCCCAATCAATGAAACGTAAGTTTAAACTATAGGAGCAAATAAATCTGTCCGGATCATTGGTTTCCGTTATTGTTTTACACATTTACAGTAAATGTTAATTATGGAGGACTCAAACTTCAAAAATAAAAATGAAAAAAAGAAAAAAAAAAAAAAACAGAAATATAAAAATGGCTCAAACAAATTGACAAATTATCTAAAAAAATATTTTAAAAAATTTTTATAATAAAAAATCATTGAAGGTCACATAAATTTCTTTTGCCATTTTTAACAGTTTTAATCTAACTTTGTATCAATTCTCAGTTTATTTACTTTTCCATTTAATTTTCAGTTTAATAATTTAATTTTTGTGTGCTTCATTTTATTTATTTCTTCCTTTATGGCCTATTAAATATGCTGTATTTATTTCTGCATCATTTTCCTTTTGCAATTTTTTTTATTCTCTAAAATAATTCATTTCTGTATTTTATTTTCCTCTGATATTGTATTTATTGATTTATTTACTGACACTTAATCATATTTATCTCATTATTTCAAATCTTGCATTTGTCCTTTATTTATTTCCCCAAGCATATTTATTTCTGTGTTTCTGTTTTACATTTCCCTGTCTGCTTTCTACAATCCTGCATGCTTTTCTGCGTTATTATATAAATGAGGGGGGCAGTCTTTAAAGCATGTCTTGGGGGGCAGATCTTCAGCTCTTGGTCAAACAACATTGAGCAGGTCACAGGCTCTGGTTTTGTCTAGTCTTGTTTGAACATGAAAACACCTTCCAAGGTGAAGATTAACAGTTGCTGCTAATTTCACTATGATCTCCTTCATTGACATGGCAATGGTAGATGTTGCCCTGGTGCTAATTGGACTTTTTACACGTTTGCATATGCAGTTTGTGACCAGCTATACTAAAGAATAAAGAACTACACTTCTATGAGACGATGTTGTTGCTTATAACAGCGCCTCTTACATTGGCACACTTGGACGGAACGTACAACCAGTTATTGTTTTCTTCCAAATATGCTTACTTTTGAGTGTGATGTTAGGAATAATTTGGTTGAATGTCAAAGGAAAAACTTCAGTACCCATGTTCATGTGCACATAAACTAAGTGTAATAAATAAACATAAACTAAGTGTAAAATGTCCAACTTGACTCAACTTTTACATCTAAGCCCTGAGGTTCATTATTGTAGGGGGAGTCCCCTATTTTTTACCTAAAAGAAAATAACATCTTTTTAATCATCGTTGTTAGGGTCTGAAACAAAAGCTCGAACTGAAAGAAGAAAAAAAATATATATACTTAGCCTGCTATGTCTTATGTCAGGTACTGGCAAGTTGGGCAACCCAATGGCTACACTGGTGACCAGGATTGTGGAGAATTTGTGCAAGCATCACCACAAGGCGTATGGAATGACGATGGCTGTTTTGCAAAGCAGATCTGGATCTGTGAGAAATGAGGCTACAGCATTTTACACTGTCAACGAAAGGTGTTTGGCAATGCTCTCTAGCTGTGAGCCAATTATCCAGATCAATGTAAATTTTTAGCTTTTAACTCTTGGGATATTTTCATTAATTACTATTTACTGAGTGAACATAACTTGTATAGAAAAGATCTTGTTAGATCATGCATATTTTGAGATTTTTTTTGTAAAATTTGCCATTTTATTAAGAATTCAAATGGATATTAATGTCTTATATTAACTGTATATGTAATGGTACTATTTTCTTCTGGAGCAACTGCACAATATTGGTGAGATGTTCGCTGGCAAAACATTATTTACTTTTATTAAGCATAGTATCATTAATAGTCTTTATCATATGCAAAAATGGAAATTAAACAGTTGTATGTTTAAATCAAACTACATATAATGAACTACTAGTTGGGTACAATCTTAAAAAATAACTCATTGCTCTTTATATAGAAGCTCTTTGCCTGCAGTTCAAAACATTGAAAAATAAATAAAGGATTGCATAATTCTTCAATTTCAAGTTTTCAAAATTGTCTTATAGCTACGTACATAAACTGGAAGACATGCCCAGATTTTTCACCACATAAAACTGTCACAAATCTCATAATTTGTACACAAAAACATCAATAAGGAGGTAGGAGGGAAGCAGTAGAGAAATATGTGTTGTCATTTAATCAACTCTTTTTGCATCTTTTTTTATTTATTATATAACTGTTTCCTTTTAAAAAAAAAAGTAGACAAATTCAGTTGCTTATAATTCTTAAACAGTTAGATTTTATCCATTTTCTTTTAAGGATTATAAAATATGAAATATTTCTTTGTGTTTTTTTATGTAACCCATTGTGTGAGTCAACATTCAGATGTCAAAATGGGTACAAAATAATCCAGTTTAGCACTCTAAAACCTGTTAACATTCCCAGGCTGGCTCCTGTTGATAAGACAGACTTCTGTTGCCTAGAAACATTTCTTTTGTCCTATTCCATGTGCAGTCTCACAGCAGCCTGCACTGTTCATTCAGAAAGCAAGGCTGCACACTACAGAAAATTGTCCCTTCGTATTATTTTACATTTGATATTTAACAATCACAGTAATATAACTTCTAATGTTGTGGAGGATTAGAACACTCACACTAGTGTAAACATATTGCTGCCATAATTCAATAGTTTCAGGACTTTAAAAGTAGTTTTTTTTAGTAGTCCTCTAGTGCATAAGAAATTCTTAAAGGTAAGTATTCTCCCTGGACTAATGTACTGCTGAGAGAGTTGAGAGAAAACAACAGGAAATCCCAAGTGTACAATATGCTTGCACCTTCAAGAGGTCAAGAAATTAGATGCTTGTAGCAGATTAAAAAAAAACCATACATCTTTATATTCTCTTAAGGTGGTTTTTGCTTTATCACCTCAGATGACAATATCTGCTATACATTTCCTGATATGATGAACAGTTGTTTCTGCTTCTATAAATTAAACCTGACCTATACTTACATGAAATGGTAGTCACAATATAACCAATAACATTCATTTAGATTTGATTCCATTTTTTCTTTTATATCTGGTCAAGGTATTTAGTTTTATTGGTGTCTTCATCCTTACAGGTTAGTTTTTGGTTAGCAACAAATGCCGTGTTTCTGTTGCAATTTTACTTTCAGTTTGGATGTCGATAAGATTAATCCAAAACAGGAAAAACTTAATAAAACTTCTATAATGCAAAAAAATATATATGTTTGTTTGAGATGGATTTGAAGGCAGTTTCAAAGAACAAACAAATTACTGGGAAATGAAAACAGCTTTGTATGTCGTGCCTGTCCTGGCATGAATCAAAATGAGTAACTAAGCAGCTGATTCTGGTCTGAGCTGGTAAAAAATAAACTCATGTCACTCCCTCCAAGATATTTTATAACAGATTAAATACATTTCAACTGAATAGATTCGTCACTTCTCTGAGCTGTAAATGCAAAACTCACTTTAAATAAAAGGCTGCCAGTCTGGCCAGGGTGTACCATGCCTTTCACCTAGTAGCTGCAGGAATAGGCTCCAGTCCCCCCACAGCACTGCATTAGAGTAAGTGGGTATGGATGGATGGATGAAGGCAACATTAAAGTACTCACAGTTAAGTAGACAGTTACCAAACATCTATGGCTAACATATTCAGAAAATGGTTAAATAAGTGCAAAAGAAAAGGGGCACAGGAAGCAGGGAGGGTAGCTTTTCATGCTGTCTGTTTAAGATGATTACATTATATGTGGGCTATGCTTTCACTGTTTCCACCCCCACGTGTCCACATGTCATCCTTCTGCATCCTGAACAGATGACAATGAAGTGACATGTTCTGATGCCAACTGCTGACGGTGCTCTCCTTAGCTCCACTCTACATGTTACGTAATGCAGTGTCATTTCTGAGTCTTTTATATGAGAGGTGCAGTTGTACTTGTACACTCTGGCATCCTGCTCATTTTGGGTGGGGTGGTGGTTGCATTGAGTGTGGTTGCTCTCAAAGGGGGCATCTCAACCATTAATTGGACTAAGCCTTTTCATTCTCCCCCAGAGATGAGTCTGATCCAAACCCTCTGTGGTAGGGTGGTGAGATGAGACTCCCACTGAGACGTAGCTGAGCAGTGAGGTTACACTTTGGGCTGCCTGACTAAAAATAAAAGATCAAGCAACCACTTCGAGACATGTTGGTTTGGTTAGACTTACAGACCAGAAGAAAGGATTTTAAAAACATTTAAAAGGGTGTTGTATGTGCATCCGCCGTATGACCTAATGGGTTTAAATAAATCCTCCTTTCTCCAAAATCCAACTCTCACTTTGATTTGTGTTCTCTTTGATACTAGAAAAAACAAACTATGTGCTAGGTGGGTACCTTCATGCAGCCTGTGAAGATTAATTTAAGCTGTTCTTTTCTTAATAAATAAGCATTTTAACCTCCTGACTACCAGTAGTTCAAATTTGTCCTCTGTGGGGGACATTTGTAAACTTGTAAATTTGTGAATATCTCCCACCCACTGCATTCTACTGAGTTAACTCCTTTTGCTATCTACAGAGGACGTTCAGGGCTTTTCAATGATACCAAATGTGAAGGGGTGGGGCTGTGGTACCTTTTGGTAACAAAAAAAATGTGATTGGACAGTATTTTTTTTCCTGGTAGTCTTAAATAAGCCTACTAAAGTTCATTGTTCTTTCAAGCATCCCAAAATTTAAAAGGATTCGAGACATTAGCAAGCTAAGCTAATGATAGCTGTTGAAAATAGGAGCAAGAATACCATTTACCTTCCAGTGTTTATTTTTCTGTCATGTTTTGACAGAAATAGAACCTTTTGAGCTCCTGTACACTTGTTTTTTTCATATTCATTCAAACTTTTGGCTAGTATTTGATTATAATTATGTATAACCAAACATACAGGACAGACTTTATCAATCTTTTGAATACCTCCTAGGTTTAAATAATAGAACAATTTTCTTTTATTCATACATAAAATACAGTATATTTAATAATCCTGGATGTTTTGTAGAATGAAGACTGTTGCACAAGCTTCTCAAAGTAATGGACAACACTGCACATTCTCCACAATGAGCTTTTTACACAACTGTGTATTATTTGAAGACCTTTTTAGTTATGTGGCAAAGCCTTGCACAGTGGCTCTCTAGAATTACAAAGACCTTTCTACTGCACTGTTAATTGTGTTTATTAAGGTGGAGGCATAAAGATGACACCATTAGGCTTAAATATGAATAACTCTATGGTTTCAGGCTTGTATTTTGTTGTAAGACAGCACTAAGTTACAACACAAGACATCATAAGGTTGTCATCTGTGCATCTTTATTATGACGTATTTTTGGGACATGTGGACATTTTATACATTGTCTTGTTAGACTGGGCAGGTAAAACAATACAAAAAAAAGACACAAATAAAGTAAGCCTTTTAGCCTTCCTCTTCTTTGGGTTGCTTACTCATTACTGTTTATTGACTTTTTTTCCCCCAAATATATACTGGAGGTGAAAAAGAATAAGTTCACAACTTCAAAGTTTATTTTAAGATTTTCAAAAGGAAAAGTTCTAGGTCTACTTCAAAAGTGTTTGCATGAGTATAAAAGGATCCCTGAGATCAAATAGTCTGTATTCTTGAAGCTTTCATGCTCATGAGCGTGAACCACACAAACCTATCTCCAAAAAAGGTTGAAACGCTGTGTGAAATGTAAAATATGAGCAGAATGCCATGTTTTCAGAGTCAGTCAAACCCTGTATTCAATTGAAAATGATTTATAGGTGGCATCGAGATTTTTTGTTGTTGTTGTTGATTTGTATATTTTAATAAAAACAAAGGCTAAAATAATTTCCTGATCATTGCATTCTGTTTTTACTTTGTAAAACTGATGCATTGTTAATATTTTTCATTGTGTATGACATATTAAATACTAAACTGGACTTCTAAATGATCTTTCAAGTCTTTTGACTCAGATGGGTTTCAAATAAAGAGACTTAAAAAAGGGTTTTTAGGAAAATGATCTTGTGTGGTTAATAGGAAATTGTTTTGCCCTACAACCTTTCACTTTGTCACTGCAGTTCCTAAGAGAGAAAAAGCTCCCATATTCATGCTATTACAATATTAATTTAGGGTGACATGGTGGATATGTTTTACAAAGACAGCTTTAAGCTACTGCTATTTCAGATTATGTCCATCATGACTATGAATCCCATTTTTATGAAGTACAATTTTATTCTATTCCCACCAACTACAGGAACCCATTAAAAAGACAAAGAAAAACATGCCACAATTTTAATTCATTATACAATAAGTATGACAGTGAATATAAACCAAAAGAGCAATAATGTCACATTTCTCATCCAGCTTGGAGCTTCATATCTGGATGAAGATACATAAGTTAGTCATCTGAGTGAGTAAACTGTAGTAAATGTTCCTTGTGACTGCAGATAGATTAGTAAACTGTGCAAGCATTCTGCCCCATTTAGGCCATTTCTATCCTATGCTATTTTTCTTTAAATTGTGCAAAATAGCTTATAGTAAATGTTCTCTTGCAGACAAATTATTCATATTCATGGTGGTCTGATGGTGTGACAGACTAGCTCCTGAAGTATTGAAGAGCTATTTACTTAACAGACAAGAATATAAGTCTAGACTAAAGATTACATGATTACGTGTGGGGTACCTCAAGGATCAGTTTTAGGTCCAAAAATGTTTACTAATAACATTTGCTGATTTTTAACATTTCAAAATATAATAAAGTTCCTGTTATTTGCAGATGACACAAGTATTTTTTGTTCAGGTGTGAAACTGCAGCAGCTTTTGGAGTCGATCACAGAGGAACTAAATAGACAGAAAAAATAGTCTTTAAATTTGAATAAAGCTATTTTTGTTGTTTAAAAGTATGCAAACACATTTGAGTGTTGGTCTGGCAGCAGGACTCATGCAACAAAACAAACAAAATAAGTAAATAAATAAATAAAAATAAGTAAAACAAAATGCATTTGTATATGGATTGAGTGAGGCTAATTCTGAGCAATATTTTGTATATGACTTCATCACAGGGAAGATAATAATAATAAATCTTTATTTGTATAGCACTCTTAAAAACAGAGTTCACAAAGTGCACACAGCAAAGAAAACAATGACAAGACATATACAAGAGTACAGCATGAAAATTAAATAGATAAAATATTATAATATTATAAAAAGGCCAATCGATAAAAGTGCGTTTTAAGAAGTGATTTAAAAGATGATACTGATGGTGCCAGCCTTATCTCCCCAGGCAGGCCATTCCAGAGTCAAGGGGCCCGGACAGAAAAAGCTTGGTCACCTTTGGTCTTGAGTTTCGACCCCGGAACAGCCAAAAGAGACCTGCCTGAGGATCTAAGGCTGCGTGGAGGCTCGTAGGGTGTCAGTAAGTCCGTAATGTAGCTGGGTGCCAACCCTAAACGAGCTTTAAAAGTAATCAGTAAAACCTTAAAATCAACCCTAAAATGCACAGGGAGCCAGTGCAGGGAGGCTTAAACAGGGGTAAAATGTTGTCTTATATTGCCACCAATGAGAAGCCTAGCTGCTGCGTTTTGAACAAGTTGGAGGCGAGAGAGGGATTTATTTTCGAGACCGGAGAGGAGGGAGTTGCAGTAATCAAGAAGAGTGCATTGATGACTTTTTCTAGATCAGGTCGGGAGAGTACAGGTTTGATTTACTGAAATGTCCCATTTCTTCTACAGATCTTATTTCCTGGAAGTCTATTTCTTTTTCTTATTACTTTTACATCACTTTTACTTCCACTATATATCAATATTTTATTACATTAATCTTTCCTATAATCCATAATTTAATCCTACTGAAGTTTTAAAAAGTGAAATGAACAGAAATGAAAACCAAATACTATCCTTACATGGTGTCTTTTGGTGTTTTATGAAGAATTTATGTCAGTGTAGGTCCTCAGACAAGGTATCTATCTATCTATCTATCTGTCTGTCTATCTATCTGTCTGTCTGTCTGTCTGTCTGTCTGTCTATCTATCTATCTATCTATCTATCTATCTATCTATCTATCTATCTATCTATCTATCTATCTATCTATCTATCTATCTGTAATCCCATAACCCTGAAGTGTACTGCGTGTAAAAAAGACGATGGACTAAGGACGACTTGGTCCAGTGACTTCATGCAGTTGGTCTTCATACAAGCATATCAGAGCATAAGACTTTGTGCTGGAGACGTACCCTCCCATCTGGAAACCTGAGGGAGGTTGTGCAGGGAAGCAGCTTTCCAGAGAGCACAGTAGGCAGCATGTGACCACATTTGTCTTTGGAATCATTGTTTTCTTTCCAGTGTGTTGAAAATAGCAGATGAGGCTCCTTATTTTGATGTAACTACCACCTGCATCTGTAAATATCTACAAGAGCTGAGTGAGTGGAAAGCAGCATTTAGTAACTGGCTGCACAGTTACTTTTAACATAGTGTTGTTCTGGTAATGCTGAAGACTCAGTTTTGTGTAGTCTATTGTTGGCATGGCTCAAAAAGTGAAGAGATTAAAGTTTTTCATCTGTAATTTTAGAACAGTCTCATTTAGATGCTGAAATTAAATTAAGCCATTCATGATCATCGTAACAGATAAGCTATATTGTCTTTGACATTTTGCTGGAAGGTACATTACTGCTGACGTAAAGGTGATATAATGAACAGCAAACATTTTTACCTCATGCGGTAAAAACAGGCACTACATCAAAACTCCAGAAGGTGCAGAACTGCTCGAGCAGCAGTTGAGATACACGGCTTCCACAGCCAGTGTAGCTGTTCTAATCTGTTAACATGGGAGCCAAAATTAAAGTAATTACATTCCACACACCACATTCCCTGTGTGAAGCTGGCATGAGGGGGCCCTGCATGAACTAATACCAACAAACCCCAAAGCATTGAAGCAACATTGTACAGAAAATAGGGCCAAAATTCCTCCACAATAGTGTGAGACTGCTGCCTCATACAGAAAATGATTGCATCAAGTTACTGCCACTAATAGTGGTTCTATAAGCTATTAAATCATGGAGTATACTCAGTTTTTCCAGTTCCAGTTTCTGCATTTTTTATCAGTTAATTATGTAGAAGTGTAAAATATTGTGTTCGTCTTCATCTACAGGTGTATTGAGGACCAGATTATTATCATTTATATATTTATTCTTACTATGTCCTGTTGTGAAATCCTAGAATTGAAAATACATCCATAATAATTCCATAATAATCATAAATATTACATGTTTACCATCCTGTACCTTTTTCCACAAGCTGTGCTGTTCTGTCAGACCGCAAGATTTCTCTTGCCAGCATGAAGAAGCCCAGACTGCAACTGAGCTCAGCCAGCTGACAGAAAACACAAATCTATTTTTGGTGGCTGGACTGAATTTCCTAATCATTTCCAGGAGTCCTGGATGAATAATGAGTATTATCTTGTCAGCTGAATCATAAAATCAAACCAAGCTGAGCATCCAAAACATGTTGTTGTTGGTAAGTTGCAACAAATCACATCATTCTGAGTGTTAATTGTGTGTTTTTCTTCTTATTTAGCAGCCGCTTGTGGCCTCAGTGACCATTAACATGCAGCCATGCATGTCTCCCCTGTAAGCTAAAGGGAGGCTGTGAAGGAGGAAGGTGAAGCTGCTCAGTGTCTGATGGAGATAAGAGGAAATGACTGTGGATGAGAGACACCATCCTTCAGCCTGTCACACCCTGCACGGTCCATATTAATTAGCCTCCACAACTCATGAGCTGATCTGAGTCAGACACTTCAGGAATAAAGAGGAGAGGACTCATCATGTCAGGATTCTGCTATCTGGATGCAAGAACAGTGATTTACACTGATAATAAGTCAATGAAGTTGACAAAAAATAAGTCTTCAAAATCACATTTCACTCTTTTCTTTTTTTTTCTTTTTTTAAAAGTTGGTGTCAATTCATTTATGGAAATGTTTCTAGTTGAAGCTTAACTTCAATCAAAGAACTTTTTTGTTTGTAACAAAGAATATACTAACATGTTTTTATGTTGAGAGGTATTTATTGATGAAAGAATGAAAATTGGCTGGCTGGGGGAAGATTTCTCATCTCAGCAGGACACAGTGGTGTGTCTACCTTTTTATTGACAGTGTCCTACTACTTGTGTTTGGTTGAAAGCACCTGGCAGGCTGTCAGTCCTCCGATGATGTTCTCTTGCATATCTTTGATCAAACAGCCAGTGTGTTGATATCCAGTTGCTGGCATGAGACTCAGTGCATAAAATAAAGTACAGTGAAGCTGTCAAAGCATCCTAGAAAGGCAGTTTCTCAGCTTTGGGAGGCTGCTGGGCAATGACCAGGATTGTACATATTAAATGTCACTGTACCATCAAAACGAGTCAGGAACACATATTTTTAGGGTCAGAAAGCCACATAGTGCTACTTTAATCTGCTGCAGAGAAGCTGTTAGCTAGCTGTCATACAGTAGTGATGTGTGATACCAAAGTAATAAAATTCAGGCTGTTATCAACAATGCTGATCCAATACTTAAAATAAAAAGTATTGCATTTGAAATTGTAGTCTGATAATAGTGCCAACAGCTCTACATTTTCCTCCTTTGTATGTGGATGGTACCTGCATGCAGGACAAAAGGACTCCCCCAATCGTAAAAGTCCCCATCCTCCTCTTCAGATGTAATCATAACTTTATCATATTCTGTGTTATGATCAATACTCAGATGTTAAAGAAGATTTGTGGTGTTTCTATAATACCTCAAAGTCTCCCCACACGGATCATATATGCATAGTTGCTTTTTGTGGAGGTGAAATAGCTCCATATTTTACTGTGTTTGCCTTCAGCCATCATTGTTAACTGGCTCAATAGGACTGACTGAGGCTTATTCTGGGCCGTGTTTTGTATATTACTACACCATGGGGAAGATAAAGCAGTTCCTACCAGTTGGATATTATTTAATTGAGATCCTGATTGTATAGTTGCTTTCCACTGTGTTGGTGTTAATGATACTGATAACTACAGATTAGCCCCAAATAACTATCACTATTTCACTATTTTCTTTATGAGAATCAATTCTAAAACATAGATATCTGGTATCTGAGGTAACAATATTTTAGAATTGATACACACAGACAACTATCATTCATTCATTCATTATCTACCGCTTAGTCCATTAAGGGTCACAGGCAAGCCGGAGCCTATCCCAGCATTTAACAGGTGAGAGGCAGGTAGACCCTGGAAAGGTCACCAGTCCATCGCAGGGCCAACATAGAGAGACAAACAACCATTCACACACACTCTCACTCCTATGGAGAATTTAGAGTGACCTGTTAACCTAATGCATGTCTTTGGACGGTGGGAGGAAGCTGAAGAACCCGGAGAGAATCCATGTCTACACGGGGAGAACATGTAAAGTCAACACAGAAAGGTCACCACACCCCAGGTTTGAACCTCCCCCCAGCCGAGGCTCAAACCAGCATCCTTCTTGCTGTGAGGCTGCAGTGCTAACCCCCACACCACTGTGCACTGATAGACAACTATCATAAAGTTTGCAAACGCATTTGAATGTTGGCCTGGCTGCAGGACTGATAAAGATAAAATAAAATACATTTGTGCAAGATTTTTACTTATTTATTTTTTTTCTCCAAATGTCCCATTTCTTCTACAGGTCTCATTTCCTGGAAGTCTATTTCTTTTACTCATTATTTTTTTATTACTTTTACTTCTACTATCTAATTATCAATATTTTATTACATTAATCTTTTCTATAATCCATAATTTAATCCAACATGAAATTTTTAAATGTGAAAAGAACAGAAATAAAAACCAGATACTATTCTCACATGGTGTTCTTTGGTGTTTTATGAAGAATCCATAAATTAGTGGTGAATTCAGCAGATGGAGGACTGAACAGATGGACAGAATGACAGAAATGTAGCAAAAGTGCAGCAAAAACAGATTGCAGTAAGAGACAGAAAAAAACTGTAAAATGTTCAAGAAAAGAAATGAAAGAATGAAGGAAAGCAGAAAAGAAGTTGAGCAAAAATAAAGAATGAAAATCCACATTATTCACTTACTTATACTTATACTTTTAGGTCTTAATCTCTAAACTGTAGACAGGCATACGTTTAACATCCAAGACATGGCAAGATTAAGAATTGAACTCTTTCAAGCTTCAGAAACAGACACAAAAACACAGCCGTCTTATTATAATCCCAAATTAGGTTGTGTCTGATCAGATCCCAAATGAGTCCCTTCTCTCTTAAGTTGGAATCTTAAGAATAACATCAAGGAAAATATGTGGCTTTTAAGCTTGAATGATAAAAATGAGTAAATGATAGTAAAATATCTGTTTCTGTCGTGTGTGCTAATGCTAAGCCAAACAAGTTTGCAACATTTTGTGGCTGATCTAAAATACATCATCAAAGCTCCTGATGAGAACTACAGGACAGATCATGTTTCTCCAATTTCAACTTTTGTTCAATTCCTCCCTATTAACTTAGAATTTGGAGTGCTTTCACATATAAAGCACTCCATGACCAAGCTCCATCGCATATTAAAGATCTCATAATTCCATATTTTCCCATCAGAGCTTCACTCTCAAACTGCAGGTTTACGTGTGGTTCCTCAAGCTTCTAGAAACACAGTTATACCAGGATAGTCTGGAGGACCTGGTTCGATTGGACAGGAATTTCAGAAAAAATTTGCAACTTTCTTGATTTGGTTTGCTTTAACAGACCAAACTTCCTGAAACTAAAAAGAAGAAAGAAATTTCTGCCTGGACAATATCGCTCATCTTGGATGGAATAGTACTTTCTAGCCTTGCTTACTTTAGTCATGACCCAGGTTTTACTCACTTGTAAGAACAAATATAGAGCAAAATAAATGTCTACAGTTTCTTGATGCTTATTTTAAGTGACTAATAGCTGTCCACCACCAGCGTTTATGATGGGACTGACTGACTGGCAGCATGCCTTTCCTGGTGGTATGTTTCAGCTCTGCACTGGTGGTTTTCACTGGATATTCTGAGCATCACTACATCAGAGTTGCAGAGTACTTCAGCCCCACATCAGTCTGCACTAATAACTACCTGTCCACTCATTTACACTTGTATTTACTTCAGGGCCATGAAGTAATTTAGTTAAAAGACAAACAAAGATCGCCTGAAGGTTCTCTCTGAGCTTCAGTGAACATGTAGAAACTCTTCATTTTGACACTCCAGCAACATTAGCTGAGCATTGCAGCTGGAACCTTCACCGTTAGTAAACATTTCTTATGTTATATCTTTATTTTACTTCAAAAGGGCATTTAAAATGGTCTTATTTTTAAATAAAAATTCTGGAGACAAGCTAAGACCTAAATGCTGCCAGATCCAACACATCGGCTTAGGTGCTTAAAATTCCACACACACTGTTAGTGTTCAGTAAATCAATGAGAAAACGTTATGGTTTTATTTTCATTCATGAACTGAATTAATTGCTGCCCCTTGTGGCCTAGGAGGGGAAAATCGCCTAAAAGGTGTCAATGCCACCGTCCCCATCTGGTTCTTCATTCAGCTCAGAAAAACAACACTAACAAGCTAGTAAATGTTTTCTTCTTGGACTTTGCAGATGTTGCAAAAGTCACATTTCAGGACATTTTATTTGCATGTATCAGTCCTATCTGACTACACTCACAAGGCACAGTCTTGTAGCTACAACCTTGAGAGAAGAGCATATATGGTTCCTTGGGGAGGTGATGGAGGAGGAGTTATCATTTTTGGCAATGTTCCAACAAAAACCCAACGGCTCATCTCCATATCATCAGAGGTGATTATATCCTGACCTCCATCTGCTCCTAATCCTGAGTTGAAACATGCCCAGCAGGCAGTATCACTGAAGAAGACGTCAACAACTAGAGGTGACGAGGAGGCTAGGTAAGTATAGGAAAAATTACATTCACATAGAACCCACCTCAGCTTAAAAAAAGGGTAGTTGCATTAAACATTTAAACACACATGAACCCATAAAGCTTAAACAAGATCTACAACCAAAAATATCTCTCTTTCAAAATATTAGCTATAAATTAACAAAAACAAATATACTGTAAAGCAAAACTTCATACAAATGTGTTCTGAAAGACTTTAAAGGCAACAAACCATCATTGATGCAAATAAATATTCAAAATCTGTCTTATCTTATACGTCTCATAAGTGTGCATGAACACACACACACACACACACACACACACACACACACACACACACACACACACACACACATTTAAACTCTACTTAAAGAGCTGAGTCAAGAAGAATAATAGACTTTTAACACTTTAAACTTGGTAGGAAACATGTTCCTTCTTAATAATTTCTGTCTGTTCTAATTTGTGGCCCATTTATGTTTACGTTATAATTTCAACACGTTAAAATTTCAAAATGCTGATTTTTTTTCTCTTGTGGCCACAACAAACCCTCTGATGTCACTTCCTGTCCAGAAAGGTGAATTTTGCAGCATGTCAACCGAACAAAACACAGCACATTGTAGAACCCTGCACCCATAATGAAACAAACTGACACATGAAGCATGACACATAACTACAGAGCTTTCGGAAGTTTAAAAATTAGGTGGTTTGGCATTTTTTTTTTTTTGTTCAGTTATACCAACAGCCAAGCTTTGATACAACTTCACATCTGCTCTAAATAAAAAATGTGGCTGCTATGAGATGTTTACAGTACGTTTTTCTTTTTCGGGGAGTGGTGGTCAACCGACCTGCATCTGCTCTTTGAGTGACAGCCTAATGAACATTTAGATTCTGTAGATAATACTTCTAAATTGTACTTTCCATGGTTAAGCCACAAATTACACCAACTAGAAGAGAAATCATTCCCATAATTGATCCTGTCAAGAAAAAAGCAGCACTGAGGCTTTAATGTAGCAGAAGAATTATGTGAAATATGGTGCAATTAGTTTGATGCAGGGAGATCTTTCTCTTTGCCTTTAGAGCTCAATAAAAAAGAAAAGAAAAATATTTTTAAAGATATTTTAAGGACACTTGCACACATGATACATAGGCAGTAAAAGAATAAAAGGAAACAAAAACTATAAAAACTTTACAGCTATAATCAGTTCAAGCCAATTTACTGTAATTTAATTAAGACAAATCTACATTTGTCTAATTTATAATAACTGTTTGCCAATTCATAAGAAATAATTGCCCATCTAAAGAAACAGAATCTTTCGATCAGTTTCATATTGGAGCCAATAGCAGCCAAGCTCGAAATATTTGCTTGTTATAATATTGAGATAACATCAAACATTAAAACATTAAAAGAACATTAAAACCACCACACAAAGACTCAGACACAGCTTCTTCCCCAGAGCTGTGAAAGCAATAGCCCCCCCGTCGTTCAACACTTGCACCCCCGCCTACACACACACACACACACACACACAAATTTTTAAGAACCAGTAAATCTGCAAATCATTTATTAAAAATTTTAATATTTCTTGATATCATCAACTGAAAACTATCTTGATAGAAACACACATCATATGATCATAGAGTCATGTTTTATCTGTTTCTTCATTAATTTTCAGAAAGGTTGATGGAGCAGTGTTAGGTGAAAGTTTAGTAAAAGCTTGTGACATTGTGCTGGTAACTGTCTTAATACCAAGTTAAAATGTAAAAAACTATAAGACACTGATCATCATCTGAAAACTTACAGAGGAAATAATAATTATAAGTAAATAAAAACATCTCCCAAATATTTAGAGTATTACTTTAAACAACAATTATATAAAACTTTCCTCTGAGTCAACTGAAACCATTAAAAAAACAAAGAATAAAAACCCAGTTAATACTGTGGAACTCAAAGTCTGTCCAACAGAGAAAAATGGACCAGTTAAGCTCAGCAAGGTCTGTGTAGTGACTACAGAGGAGCTTTCAGTTGTATCACATGACTCTTGATGGCATTGAGCTTCATTTTTTACTGTTGGGATTAGATTCTCTAAATTGGATGTATTCATACACTTATTCTACCATTTTATTCACGCTGATATAAATGTTGAAAGATTTTTCTTCTGACAATTATGATTTGACCCAAAAATTTTAAACAATTAAAGACTGAATATGAAGTCATTTTAAACTCCAGGTTTTACCTTTCTGTGTTGATTTTTATTTTTATATTAATGAGAAGTTCTGCATGAAGACTTGAAGAATTTATATATTATTATATTATCATTATAAAGATTTTTACTCACTAACACCTCCAAGTTATGTCAAAAAAGATCTTATTACTAAAATATATTAATGGAACTTGTTCATAAGCTGCTGGATCAAATACTTACTACTAGTAATTACTGTTTGTATGTGTGTCCTGCCTCTCTGCTCCCAGCTGTTAAGAGGCCAGTGTTGATCAGTGGCTGTTCAGACCACAGATATATACAAGTAGATCCTGCTTCTGACGCTGCTGTTCATTGGAATGATGTGTCAACGCGGTCGCCATCTTGGACCACTTGTGTCTACTTCACGCATCAGTCAACAGAGAACTATCAAGCATTAAAATCCCCATAACTCACAGAATTTTCAACAGATTTTCAAGTCGTTTGGTTTATTATAAATGTCAGACATATATTAATAACACAACATAGATAAATACATTTTTTTATTTATATCACATACACTTACATATACTCAGGCACACACAAACAATAAACTGAAAATGCAATATATATAAAATATAAACAAATAAATATAAGTGGAGCAAAAATTTAAATAATAAAGGAATGAGTTAAAAAACAAAAACAAAACTACAAAACACACACACACACACACACACACAAAAGGATTGCCTAAATTAAAAATGTACCAAAATACCCCAAAAACTAAACCCTCTATCAGATGAGTTAGATCTTTTCCTCTTGCCATTTTCATGCAAAATGCACACTAGTGAAAACCTAATCTACTAAATCCCTGCAACAAAGCTACTTTTCACTCTGCATTTGCAAAGTGTGAAGTTTTGCAACATGTTGTTGCCTCAGCTTGTGAAAACTGGTCATAATCACCAACATGAGGCTAAAGTGATGCTTGTCAATGGCATCCTGAGTTTCAATAATATGGTGGCAAAGATCAAATACATCTTCAAAGCCTATGTTGACTCTGACATCATGGTTGACCAAAGACACAGTGTACCGATGTGTTGCAGATGAAATGTTTGTGGAGTGTTGGATGCAGTGTTCTGCTGCACGGACCACCTTGACTTGTCAATCAATCAATTGATTCAATTCCATGATATATCATGATGCATCACTATGTGTTTTGGTGTCAGATACACAGTTGGACACAGTCTGACCGGGCCTGACTGCTTGTCTGAAAGCCCTAGCCAAGATGGTGGCAGTATTGACGTGCCTGACAAGCCTGAATGCGGCATCTACATGTATATATCTATGGTTCTGACCTTTCACAGAGACACACACCAGCAGCACAATGATAATGTCACTGATTCTACTGCTGACCACCCTGGGGCTCCTTGTTCATGGTGAGACTCTATTGTGAAAACTTTGCTTAAGGATGCAACCAGGTTCACCACAATGATTTTCCGCTGGGATGGAGGAACACTGAAACAAGCAGCTTTGACCTTATTCCATCTATTCTCCATCTTAAAGAAATGATCTTGATACAATGACAAACATCATAAACATGTAAACAGCTGTTATTTTCAACTTCATTATTGAACTTTATTTTTATATTTCCAGTAAAGATACTGTATTTTTCTGTATTTTTGCTTAGTTTTACACTAAGGGGCATGTGCCCTGGTAAAAGGGGCTGTGTTAGCCAAGCTCTGACATGTGCATTGGTATACTAAAATTGTGCACTGACGAATGTCCTGAAAATTTCTGTGTCATTGTCTATCTGCAGCCTTTCATTCACACTCATGATGGCCAGCACTGCTATTGTACAGACCAGTTAAGGCAGATTTATACTCGAGCGGTCTCTGCATCACCACCGTAGGCGCCGTGTAGGTGAGCAGAGGCTCGGCGCGCCCCTCTTCCAGACCTGATGTGCACTAGGGGAAGAAAGAATTCAGAAACACAAACGAGCCAGAAAACGGAAATAAAAAGATCAACAATTTAATAAATAAAAGAGGGGAGCTTCCCTGTCTGGACAGGGAGTCTGTGGGAGACGACCAGGTGCAGACTGATGATGATGAGATGCAGGTGAGATCCAAGATGGCTGGAACAAAGGGATTCTGGGTGATGTAGTGCAGGAACTGGTGGTTTGTACTCAGGAGAAGTGGAGCGCACCCAAGAGGCCGGTGTAGGCATGACATTCTCCTTATGAGAAAACTCCCAGTTTACAAGTCTTTTTAAATAACAATCTGTCTGCTGCACAGCCAGTACAGAACTCGCTCAGGGTAATCAAAAGTACTTACACACACCAACCCAAGTGACAATCTTGTGTCCACTGACACAACTGCACAAGGAATGCTCTAACAAACACTCAGCAAACAATTCACATTGCAAACTGTGTTCTACTGACACACCTGCTCAAGAACAAAGCTTGTACACATACAGAAAACAACCCACGAGGCGAACTGTGCCCTACTGACACAGCTGCCCAGAATGATGACTGATCATTCTATTTAAAGGCGAGGCGTCCTTTATGATTGCGGGAGCACTAGCGACCAATCCACAAGGTGGAGGGGAGGAACTTCGGAGGCATGTCCACAGCCATTCCTGAGGCAGCGCTAGCACAGCATTGTTTGCATTTCCTGGTGTATACTGACAGGCTAGGGACCTATCTGTAAAGCCCAGGGGCCCTAACATGCACCTCTGCTATGCAGACAGTTACGCAGAGGTACTCCCTTATGAATAGTCAGTTTGGGATTACGTTTTGCTGGATATCTGGATCTTCTCACTGAATTTGTGCAGTAACCACCGTTTTTAAAAACAATAACCAGTGGATCAAGTTGTTAGCTTCTTCCACAAGCTAATAAAGACACTGAACCATACTGGACGCCATTGTTGTTTTAAAACAGAAAATACCAACCGGACTGAAGTGAACAATCAAAAGAAGTCTGTTGAGTCATTTAAAAGTCTCCCCAGGGATTCCTCTGGGGGAAATGTGGAGTAATTGACCCACTAGTATGAGCTGTCAAATGGTGCCAGAGCGTGATCTGCATTGCTGGCAGTAATTTAGGGCCCATTCACACCAGCCTTTTTTATTTGAATATAAGTCTGTTTGCTTGGAAAGTCCACTTCTTTTAGGGTATTGTGAATTTGCAGTCAAATTCTGATTTGAATCAAAGAAGCAGACTCATTCCGCCTACAAACACATGTCTTGGTCTGTTTCAAGTGGACCAAATACAGAAAGCAAAACAAAGTGCGTTGTGGATTCGGCGCATGGTATCGCAGGTGAACACAACCAAAGCATACATGCATGTGGAGCCATAGGCCGCCATGGACAGGAGAAATGGCTTGCAGTCAGACAAGGAAGTTTTCAGTAAAGGTTCTGATAGAAATCTGTCAAACCTAAGACTGCTAGGATCTGACACAGCTCCATATTTAGCCGTTATGTTATTTAACCAAAGTTTGTTCTGCATTAACCAACAGATGAACAAGTTTTCTTTTTCATTGTATGTCTCGTCTTCTTCAATAATTCTTGGTGCAATGTGCAATGTGAACGCAATCTCTGTCCGGAAGAATATTGCACCCCCAACTGAACCTAGTCTCCAACTGGACAGAGTCTAGCAGACTATCCTGGTGTGGATGCACCCTTAGATTCATTGTCAGTGAGAGTTGGACTGCCAAGGCTGCTCTTTTTCACTGATTCTGTTTTCGAAAGACATTCATCTTTATCAATATTAAAGCTAATAGTTGTTTTGTACTATTACTACTGATGACTGTGACTCTGTAAGTCACACTGAAAAGTAAATAGGTTTTACAGTTTTTGTATATGTGTTGCTGACTTCCCTGTATGCAAAAGTAAACAGTGATTGTAATTTTTATTAACACACTGTTAGTCTTCAGTAAAGTGGTAATAAGTGGTCTTATTTTCAAACTTGAACTTAATTAATTACCTGTATAGATATATCTTTCTATCTTTATTGACACCTTTAACCTTTCTTTTCTTATTGCACTAGAAAAGCCAAAAACAAAAGCACACTTTAGAAAGATACACAGCCATGCAAAACCATTAATTTCACACTAAAAAAAAAAACCTTGGTATTTTTCCATTTTTTTGCTTTTCATTTCAAACATAAATAATTTTGTCCCTTCGCTAATGAAGCCTCTTTTTTATTGTTTTTCTTTGTTTAAAAATCACACAGTTGATTTGAAATTCACCCTCTCCTTTTGGACCTCACAGTCAATAACCACAGCCTCCAGGGCTTCACAAATCTATGAATGATAATCACTTGTAATTAAGACTGGGCACAGGCCCCGTTAGAGTCTGTGAGTACAAATCAGCCTCTCTACATCTCAAGCCTTTGACACCTGCACTGGGATTAAATTGCCAGTTTGAACTCAGAAAACAATTCAGTTAAAACTGTCGGACTCCATCAGTGAATGCCAAACAAAATTCATCTTGTTTATTTGCAGCAGGAGGAGCCTGTTTGAGAGAAGGTTGAATGGAAAATGTGTATTCTCGGCTTCATGTCCGATGCTGAAGTATGTGTCCAGTTTAATCAGTAAATTCAAGCAAGGCTTACAAGAGCAGAAAGCTTTAATCCTCGGAAATGTAGAGTTTTCAGTTTGCTGAAAGCAATAGACTTGAAGGGAAAACATATTTGCCATTAACACACATTCTGTCTCCAACTTTCCCTTTTCTGGGACAAAATAACTCTCTCTGGCCAGAAAAGTATGACGAAAATACATCCTTCCACTTGAAAACACTTAAACCAGTGGTATAACTGGGACTGGAAAAATGGGTATTATTTTAATTTGTGCAAAAAAGTTTCTTTTCAAAAGCATTTCCAGCTCAAGGAACTGGTGTTGTCACTGCTACTTTACAGGAAACCAGATGGGCATAAATTGTCACCCTGGTAACATAACAAACTTTGGAGAAGACATTCTGGCTGCATCCTGAGCTGTTCAGGATATGTCGGCTGATAATTATCACAACACACACACACACACACACACACACAAACTTCTGTTTGGGCAGATCCCCAGTTGTTACACTAAATGTTACTGGTGTTTTCATCATTTTATGAAATGCAAACTTATGTTTTAATGAAGAGCCTTGCCAGTGTTCTTCTGCCAACAAACAAAATGGGATTTAAAAAGCTTAGCTTCAGTTTTT
The DNA here is from genome assembly GCF_017639745.1 of Melanotaenia boesemani. NCBI lineage: Eukaryota > Metazoa > Chordata > Actinopteri > Atheriniformes > Melanotaeniidae > Melanotaenia > Melanotaenia boesemani. The sequence goes on from NC_055688.1 coordinate 11,910,856, forward strand.
TATTGATTTTTTTGTTTTTGCTCACCACTAACAAGGAGACATAACCCTGTGTTGTTGGTCAGCCCCCTTTGCTGTGGATCCCACTTTAGCTTTGAGAGGCACATACTTGTCTCCAAAGTGCTGCACATCAAAAATCTGCAAAATTGATGAATAAAATAAAAACAATAACCAACTATGTCTCCGTTTAGCTCCACCAGCTCTTATTAAAACAATAAAAATAATTAAAAAGATAAAATAAATAAAAAGACACAGAGGACCAAAAAGATTTCCCTTTTAATAAAAGATGAAGGTGATAAAAACTTGATTTTAAAACGGAATTGATCTGTGTGTCAAGTTTAAAAGCAAACTTTAACAAGTGTGGACTTTGGGAAGAACATAATTTCGGAGGGGTCCCAAGTCAAAAAGGGCATTTCCAAACAGCATGATTTTAGTCTTTTTCAAATTAAGCTCAAAATGTTAAATTTTTTATAACCCTTACAGTAATGGTTGAGCTCAAGTCATTTCAGATCTTCCACTCAGGTCACCATATATATGGTCATGGGAGATTTGTGTGATGATTCCTGGCTCCTCTTCTCTGTCTTGCTGGTCCCTAAAATTTCCAATAATTGTTAAGTTGTAATTGTTAAGATCAATTTCTATGACCTCAGTGAGATGTGGTTATTTCCTGCCCTGAACTATCAATGTTGTTTTTTTTTTACTTCTGACCTTTTTCAGTTTGATATTCTTGCCCATTATTACAGACCAGGACTTTATATCTAAGTGTTATAACTAATGCATGATTCGTTTAGTCATAAAAAGCTTGCAAATGGTGCAATTAGCTACAGTTTGCAGTAAAACCGCAAAAGTGTTTTAGGAAACCACCATTTCATCCCTGCGAAGCCAGGGATTAGCCTCCATGAAGCCGACCATGTCTGAAGCCAGATACAAAGTGGATAGGTTTGAGTCCTCTACCGTCAGCGGTACTGTGCGTACAGTGTAATCGCACCACTAGAGGATATGACGTCAATGTGAAGAACACGCGCCCATTCCCAATCCACCCTTCCTCAAATTTTTTAGGCTTTGTAGTCAAGCATTTTTTGAAGAAGAAGCTCACCTTCATCATTAGTCCAAAGAAATGTTTTTCTTTTGCCTCACAGTAAACCCTCAGCCATCTTCTAATCTCTGCTTCCAATGTGAACTTCCTGCAATGCGCAGTAAGCCTTTCTGCACATGCGTTGTTTTGCTCTAGCTTTGAAGTGTTACTCTTTAGCACCCCCCACAGCCTTGTAGTATGTACTACATCGGTGATGTGGGGATGTTGAAGCCTTTTTCCTAGTTTCCGCCACCGTTTTCACACCTGAACCGGCTTCAGTGCCATGTGGACATAGCCTTAGATGTACCTCTTCTGATTTCTGCTTTAAGTCAGCCATGACAAAAGGCTTTTGTTATTTTATTTTTTTAGCTTTTGCTATTGTTTTAACTAAAATTTTTTATTTTTAAATTTAGTTAATGCAAATACTTTGACATAAAAATCTAAGGCATACCAAAGGCATTATAAGCCAGAGTCTTCTGCAGCTGTTATCTGTCTTATATCCAGATAGTAATGGACAGCTGCTGCCTGCATGCCTGATGAGATCTGCCTTTCTCTTCGCAGCTTGTGGTGGTGGTAATTGCGTGAACTCTCACCTCTCTTTGCTGGCTGTGTTGATCTGTGTGTGACTGCAGTATTGAAGGCAGCATGTAGTGGTGCCCTGATCCCTTTGTTTCATCCTGATGTACACCTGCAAAGTTCATGACATTTTATATAATCTTCCTCTCCAATTTAGGCTAATCCATTCCAGTTATTCACTATATCAATACATTTTAGTAAATCCTATCTTACGCCACCTACCATTTATTCCTGACAGTCCCTGGAGGTATTGGCTAAGCTTTTCAATTATTTTAGGCCTCAGATTAAAAGTATCATGTCTTGTTCTTATACTCAGAGATTTTAATGCATTTAATACAGATTTTAATTACTATTGTATTTAAGCTTTTTCTTCTTAACAGGCCTGGTTGCAGTCCCTAAATGTGAAAACAGTTGCTGTGATTGCACTATTTTGACTATGTCTCAGACTTTGGCATCTTCTTCTGTAAGCTCCTTAAAACTGAAAAACAACTGTTTAAACATTAAGTTGGCAAACTGTATGACTCTATGAACAATGTGTTTTAATATAAGAGCAAAAGTTACACCCGAATCATTACATGCTTCCAATTAATTCTTGCTGTTTGTTTTAACCTTTATAATGGATGGGTGAGGTTGACCACAAAGTGAAACACAAAGAGAGCCAGAGAGCTCAGACAATAACAGGAAAAGTATCTAAACATCAATTTCCCTGTGACGGACAGTTTAGTTGACGCCACATGATTAATGCAATAACTCCCACATGTCTGGGCAGTGGAAACACACAGTGAACTTTATTTGAATATAAATGTCCAGCCCAGGTAGCGACTGTTTACACTACTGCTGCTCCTGTACTCACTGGTGTGCACAGACAGAGCCTTGGTAGTGCTGAAGCACTTGCCCTTGCCGTCTGGGCTGAGTGTGCCCTTTTTATCAGAATAATTTTTTTAATTACTGTATGTGGCCCACTATGATGACGCGATCACACACCCCTTACACACATGTGAACACACGCGTACACCCATTTCGTTCCTGTCGATTCTTTGGCAACGTGATCATGCAAAGTGGGCGCTAACGAGGCACACTGTAAGCATGTGCATTGTGCATTGCAGCAGCTGGACTGTCTGCGAATTTACCTCTCACCACTCCACCTGCCACTACTCAGGTAACACTGAACTATTTCAAGCACCTTTTGCTCCTAAACTATTCTATTCTATTCTACAGTCATTTAGCAGACGCTTTTATCCAAAGCGACTTACATTTGAGAGGAAGAACAACACAAGCATGAATTCAAACAAGATGGGACGTCATAATTAAGTGATAGTCAGACCGCTTTTGAGTCCAGTTGGACCCAGGTGCTGTCATGTAGTGCAAGTGCAGTGCATATAATTTTTTTTTTTTTTTTTTTTTTTTTTTTTAAACTAATCCTGATACCAAACTATTTGTCCCTGTTGTAAAGTAGCCTGTCTGTCTCATTACAGCCTGAATGGCTGAGTCTAAATTAGCTGACTGCCCGCTTAACGAGCTTGGCACTAGCTATAATCAGTGGTACCTTGCCAAAAGTTAGGCTAAGTGGTCACTACAAACTTGGGTATGTTTGGCTTTTTCTTCCGTGAAGTTTTCACGACGTATTCATAAACCACATCGCACACCGTTCTCCAGTTGTCCATCTCTTTTTGAAAATTTGAAAAATTGTTTCTGTCTTTATTCCAATCAGCATTATTCTAAGCAGTTTATAACACTGTTGGCCTCGACTTTTATAAATTGCAGCACGCCCTGAAAAGAGAGATTAACAAAACAGAAGTTAAAGGAGCTACACCAGGCAGCTCAGGGAAGCAGCTGTCTGCTGGCCTGGATGTAGCCATCAAGCAGCAGAGAGGATGAGGAGGAAGATGATGAAGGAGAAAGGTCAGAGCCAAGACCAGAGTCATGTTGACTGTTTAAGGCCTTCAAATAATTAATGATAAATAATAATTCCTTCTAGCGCATTTCTAGACGCTCAAAGTGCTTTACAATGATTAGGGAACGTCAGGTTTTTTAAAATGAACTCTTACACAAATTTTATTGAACCATGTAAAAGTGTCCACAATGTGGTTTGGCAGTGCCAAATCAAGCTATATTAACCCAGTATGTTACTTTGTAGCCCCACAAATATAAGTTGATTCCATGTTAGGCCTTACAGAATTCACAGTTATCTTGTATTTACCATTGTAGGCTAATAATGAAATGTTGACCATCATAAATACCCAATTAGAATTTGTCTGCAGAACACATCTAGTGTTGAGACATTGAAGTCAGACTATGGCAGACTGGTGTTAGTCTTAGTGGTGTAATGCACTGACTCTTGTCACTACGCAGTCTTACTCAAAGATGCATCACTCTTTTCTCTCTACTGTCCCACAGTAGACAATCTACCAGCATGGAAGATGAGGAAGATAGGGAGAGCAGTGTCAGATCAGTACCAGGGTCATGTACAGTAACATATTTCAATAAATTTGCAAGTACATAAAAAGCCTGTATTGTTTGTTTTTGTTCTTTTGTTTTTTTTTTTTTTTGTTTTGTTTTTTTCACACATGCTCTGCAAAGTGCCCTTTTTTTAAAAAACTGAGCACATGCCCCACAAAATGTCTGTGCCTGCCTATACTCACGTGTTTCACTTAAAGTTTATGCAAAATAAGTTAATATGTAAGCCCATTAACCTCTCCACAACAACACCATGAACATAGACTTTGTAGAACTTGGAGAATATCTTTTAAATGCATCTACTCTCCTTTAAGAGCCTGCAGCGGTGCAGAGGTAATGGAAGCCATCTTCTGTCTGATTGGACAGTTTGATTTGTCATCATCCAATCAGATTGCAATGTAAAGATGAGGACAATAATCTGCATCTGCCTACTTCAGAGTCTTGCACAGCTTTGCATCCATGAAGATACAATACAGTTTTTCATAAAAAAAAAAAAAAAAAACCCTGCTGTTTTCTATTCAATCTATTAGGAATATGTGTGTATACATTTTTGAAGGGTTAAGCTGGATTTATACTTGTGTGGAGTCTGTGTAAGGTCGGTTACAGCGTCACTGCTGTATGCTCTGCGTAGGACCGCGGAGGCTCGACGTGCACTTTTGCTTTTAAAACAGTTACACAGAACTACTACCTTGTAATTGGTTGGTTTGTAATTACGTATTTCCGTATTTCTAGAGCTTCTTGCTGAATTTAAGTAGTTACCACAGAAGAGAAACTCGAGTGCAAGAGCACATTTTACCAGCATCAGCTGCATTGACCCTTCTGTACCCAGATGCCACACTTGTATAAATCCAGCTTTACATGTATGCATATGTACGTATGTACATGCATGCATACATCGGACAGCAAGGCTCAGAGGAAGTAAAAAATTAATACACATCATGTATTGTCTCTGAAGTTACATACTGTCAATTTTTCATTAAATAATATGAGGATGTTAAATATAGCACATGTGTTTTGGGCTATAATCTTGAAAATGACAGCTGCAGTATTTCCATGACAGTTTGGTTTCTTCCTGCTGATACTGAATGAGAAACCATTATGCTTTTGCACTGGATCACTGGAATAATGGATCTAAACAGCTGATGCTACTAAACCACAGTTTCCTACCAATACTTTTACATTTGATGCAAACATATCAATGCTCTAACAATTAGACTGCCTTCATTAAAATATTAACTGCAGGCCTAAATTATTATTATTATTTCGGTACATGTACCAGCCACTGATTTTGTAATTATATAATGGATGTAAGGAATATTTATAACAAATAAATTATAGAAGATTGTGATAAACACATTGCGTTGCATTTCATGGGAAGAGTTTCTTTTAGGATAAAAGCATCTTTTTTTTTTCAAGTGTGTAAAACATGTTAGCCAAATTGTTTTGAAATCCATGATGTTCATGATTTGCAGCTTTGGGGTTTCTTCATCTTATCACTTAGTGCTGACTTTAACAACGGTGTACTTTGTTGTTTCAGAAGTGGCTCCAGGCTTTCTCTTGAAGTTTGCAGATGCAGAACGAGCTGCGTCGCCTTACAGATAAGATCTTCTCCTCTGGAGTCAAAACAACAGACGAACCCAGTGTTGAGCAGAAGAGGGAGGAGATGCTAATCATCACAGTACGCCACTGTTTCATCATGAGGAGAGGACACAACTGCTCTCGGCATGACAAGCTGTTGCCTTGACTTGGTGAATTAGAAGCTGAGTTATAAACGAGTTGCACCACTTCCAGGTACCACATCATACACACTTCTTTAATTGTAAGATTTTACATATCGGGACATTCCACAAGAAGTGTTTGGCCCCTACCACGGCTTGCAATCTTATAAATATAACTCTGAACAACAGGACAAATTATACAGTTACAATATAGCTTTTACCACTTACAACAAAAATCAAGCCAAAGTGCAAAAGTATACAGCAACCCAGATTTAGCTTTAGCAGTGTCATACCTAAAGTAGTTATGTTATCAATTTCACTTTTTATGGAGGGACATTGACCCACTCTGTTAAGTGTAGCTTCACTTCATTTATTCACAGCTCTCTTCAGATCCTACCACAATATTTCAATCAGGTTTAGGTCTGGATGGGGTAAAAAGGAAAAAAAAAAAAAAAAACAAAACAAAACAAAAAAAAAAAAAACACAAACTATCAGCCTTCCACCACTGTGTTTGACAGTAGGAGGTTTTCCTGCTGATATGCTGTGTTGGTTCTCTTCAAACATAATGGTGTACACTGTTACCAAACATTTTTTAGTTTAGTCTCGTCTGTCCAAGGAATATTATTCCAGAGGTCTTGTGGTTTGTTCAGATGTAACTTTTCAAAGCTAAGCTAAACTGCCATGATCTCTTAGAGAGGAGAGAGTCCTCCCTGCAGCGTTTCCAAACAAGCCACACTGCAGCCTTTTTCAAAATGTACTGAACTCTAAAACTCGCTTGAAAATATTCTCTCTCATCATAAAGCTATGAACTTAAAATAGTTTGGAATTGATCTTGTGCTCCAGACTGATGGACAGCAACAATTTCTGATGTCTTTCCTCCTTGGCATTGAGTGAACACACACCTGAATTGTCCAGACCAGCTAACTGCCAAAACTTCTGCTTTTATTTTTAGAGGTGTTCAAACTTACTGATGATCACATAGCATCACTTGGCTGTGATTTTTTTTTTTTTTGCTAAATAAATAATAACACAGTGTGTTCGTGTTTCTTCACCTGATGTCGTATTTAGCCCATTTTAAGTAATACATGTTAAGTACCAGATGTTTCAAACCATAGAATCAAAAGAAGCAGTGTTTCTTGGTTTTGACAACTAAATGTAATGCCTGTTTATATAAAAAATGTTTTGATTTTATTTACTCACATTCTTGCTTAACTGAGGTTTCTAAAAGGTTCATGAACTGAAGTTACATGTTTTTACATTATCATTTTTTATGTGTAACATTTTACATGTGTAACAAAACCAGAATTTATTGATGTAGTCAATTAAATTTTGATGTCATACCCTTATACTCCAGTTTCCAGATGTTTACTTGTCAGTTTGTGTGTAGGATTTCTAAAGTTATTTGTAAGTGCTGCTTAGACCCACATCTCTTCGGTTGAGGAAGCAGTTAGGTGGAAATCCTTGACATGTCACTGAGCTCCACAGTAGACTGTGCAGCTTCAATTGGACACAAATTTTCCATCAGCGCTGCATTTAGCACAAAGACGAGGCTTTGTTGACTCCACTGTGTGGGAGTCCATTTCCACCACATGTGCTCATTTTTCACTCAAAGCTGCTGAAAATGATTCCAAGGTGGGAAATCTTGAAATAATTATATTGCTGCACACAAGAATTAAAACTAAGTTTGATGTAACATGTTTGTTAAAGCTGCATAACACATTTACAAAGGTGCAATTTTCACAAAGATAAAAACTTTATAGTCATTTATTTGCTTTTAAATGTATTCTCAATCAACTTGTCTCCAGTGGTTTAAAACAGGGTTTCATAAATTCCCTTTAAGTTTTAGAGTCCAGTGAAGCCTCTGAAATAGAAACAGCATAGCCTGCAATTATGCTATCTAAGGAATTGAAATATGGATCACAGACATGGGTGAGACCAATTTCAATCTGCATAAATAGACATGAAATAGTAATGACTCACACACTATGTTCATTAGCCAAACCAAGGTTCAGTTCATACAACACAATTTTAATGCTTAACACCCAATCTTGGCACTTGGTAATGATTTAACTGGTTTAGATGGACAAACAGCAAGGTGCTCAACCATGACCCATCAGGAGCAATTAGGGGTCGACATGAGCTGTCCGGGCCGAGGATCAAACCGGCAACCCTTAGGCTGCAGGATGACCACTCTACCCACTGAGCCATGCCACTCAGTTTTGGAATGAATAGGAAATAAATGAATAGGATGGCTTGGTGAGGATCAGATCAGTGCAGCTAGAACAGCTTCTGTATTTCTCACATACACCTTCATGCAGACATCAAGTTGTCCTGTCAGCCTCCAGTCACAGAAGATAAGGATTAAATGCTCTGAGGATTGTACATAATCCTGACATCCTGAGGGATTCAAGGAGTTTTTGTCACCACCACAGAGTGGGAAAAGAAAAGGAAAAAAAAAAGCTTCTTAAGGGAATTTCATGATAACAAGCAAAAGTATTCACGATAACACAAAATCATAGCACTCTACATTTAAAAAAGATAGTTATTTGTACATGAAGTAAACAGAGATGAAAATGATAAATGAGTATATTTAAGTTTGACCTGCTTTTAATCATTTTTTAGTAAACAATGCACCTTCTTAAAAAAATACTCATGAGAAAACAAAATCAAGGAAAGAATTCCATAATCAGGAAAGCAGATATGCTGTCTCTGAAAACCGTATGTGTCTCTATTGCTCATGTAGGGTTTCTTCTTTTCTTTTAAAAACTTATCACTAGCAATGTGAGATAAAATAATGACAAAGTTAGATCACAATTAAATTCACATTGACCTCTGTGATGGATATGAGCCATGTTCATTTGTCCACAGAACCAGCTGTGTATGTCTCAGAACGCCCCCGTTGACTAGATGGTGCGCATACGTCTCTGATGTGGTGGCTAACTGCCACGAAAACCCAAAAGCATGAAAAAATTACAATGACTTGACTAAGGATTGAAACTGAGTGGAAGCGTGGGAGAGAATGAGCATAGAAGGAGAGACACATTAAAGTGGAGGTGAGACTCAAACTAGCTTTATCTTCCCAAACTGTCGAAGTAGTTGAACAAAAGGCCCCACATCATTACAATGGAAGCGGTTTGGATTCAACAAAAAATGAAGGAAGGATGACTAACAATCTGAAAACTTTGTTTAATCACTTGAGAAAGTATCTTGCCAGCACAAAAAGCATCAGGATACGTGTTGATGCGAGAAAGAGCATCAAACAGAAAAGTAAAATCTCATTATTTGTGGCTGTCACCCTTTATAGAAAGCATTTAAATCAAAGCGAAGGGATTACAACAGTAGTTTCATATTTCCTGGCAAATGGCACGATGCTCCTTACAGTCCTTTTCTAACTGACAGCTTAAACACCCTTAATTAAAATCAACATAGAGATCAATCAATATATAAAATAATTTCGTGATGTTATTTTATGCCACATCACCCAGGTCTACTTACTTACTGGGACTACTGGGGCTCTCCACGTCTTTGAATCTGAGACTTCTACAATTTACACCTTTCTCCACATATCTTATGACATTTTCTCACAAACTGAAACCGAACTGATGCTTTTCTGCTTTATGATAATTTTATGCTGCTGCATAAAGGCCCTTTATGGTTGATGCAGAAGACGGATTCACAGACAGACAGTTTCATTCGCCTTCTGCATCAGTTACACACATAATTTGGTCCGTTTTCTGGGAGCTTAGCCATCCGTCATTTGAGGCAGAAGACAGAGCAATACCACCGGAAATCGTGGGGGCAGTGCTGAGCACAATAGCTGACATGCGACCAGGGAAAGAAACAAACCAGAGAAGAAGACGAGAATCAGGAAATGAACAAAAAGCAGAAGATGAATGAAGGCGAGGACAACAACTGTAGAAATTGTGCGAGTTTTTGAAGAAAAGCTACATGCGAATGTTTAGGGCGTGTTGGGCAGTTGGAAACAACTTTATAGCGATGCATTACCGCTTCAAAACTGATGTCTGAAACTGACGTCGGCTCGCGGCAGTGAACTCTGCCCGCTAGTGGAGGAATTTACTTAGAAACCATGGAAGCGCAAAACACGCATGGAAGTATGAGGACAGCGACGTATGACCTTGTTTGAAACAGACGTCGCTATTTATGTAAGGGAGCATAACAGCCTCAAAACAAACAAACAGACGATGAATATGCAAAGAAAAGTCAGAACATGGTTTTTAGCAAAGTAAAACTCTACACATTTATGGTTTCCAAGAACTTGAAATGGAAAAATATTTTACAGACATCTGGGATTAACAAAGCTTATATAACAATTTTCAGATCTCACAGTAACTAAGTGATCCCTCCTCCAATGATGAAAGAATGAATCGTTGACAAAAACATGCTGTGACATTGTTTTAATACTGAAAGATTGAAGGTCAGATCATTTTCCAAATTAACTATGTGTTTTAGCTAATGCAGTAATTTGTGACACTAAAACCATATTTGTGCATGAGGACCTTAAGGTCATAAGTTTTGGCTATTTAAAAAAGTCTTATGTGCATTTTAGCTTATGAGAAAGAGTTAAACAAATATTATTGGATTTGATTTACTCAACGTTTGTAGCTGAATTTAACCAGATCTGACTGAAAAATTGGATTTGCTGCTTGACCAACATTTTGGCCCAAACCGACGCACGGTTTTATTACATGCACATTATTTTGCAATTTGTTGTTGTTGAACTTTTATTACTCTAAAAATTTGTTCCATGTGGTTGGTTTTTCAGGGAAAAACTTCTAACTTCACTTCTTTCAGATTCTTTTTGTTTGGTTCTTGACAGCTTTTCAGAACTCATCATAAACCTAGAACTGTGTGGAGCTGAACAAGCTGGGATTTCTGTTTGTTTGGGTTTTTTTACCCCCAGAAGTTGTGTAAAGTTTTTAGTGGACAGTTAGTGTGTCAGCTTTCAGACCTGGAATATTACACCACATGGAAACATTTTAAAGGGCAAAATAAATAAATAAATAATAATTTAAAAAAATCTGTGAACAGATTTGAAAGTAGAACAACCTCAGCCAACGGACAGTGTTTTTTATTCCTCTTCTTCTTTACTTCACACCAACACAAACACTTACACACACACACACACACACACACACACACACACACACCAACAAAGCAGAAAACACACTCTGCAGCTCAGTGCTAGATAAAAATCACTTTTTTTGTCCTAGTGCAGAAACTGAAGCAGCCAGTAGATTCACTGAGGGCTTGTTCTGCTGTAGCTGGGGAGTGTGTGCCAAGATAAATTTGTTCCTACTCCTTGGAGGAACTCGCTGTGAATCTGGCCTGGAAAATAAACACAGGAAGATGTATCATTTCAAATTTTTCTGCGACATAACCCAAAACATTACTTCTAGGCTGTAAAAGTGGCTGTTCCAAACATCCTTGTGAAAAATGGATTGTCTCCTCCTGTTGGCCTACTTCTGTTGAATGGCCTTTAAAAAGCTAAGGGGCAAAGGCCCAAATTCCTCGTTTTCTGTTGAATGTAAAGACGTATGCTCGAATAACAGCATACAGGATCCTCCCAACTACAGCAGGAAACCTTTTCAAATATGTTGGATTATAGAAGTTATGTTAAAAAGTAGTTAAAAATTGCAAAACAAGAAAAAAAAACTTGGAATAAAACTTAAATAAAACTTTTCATTACTTACCATTAAAACTTTTCGCCTTCCTCATACAAATTATTGTGGTGAAGTGGTTTGACTAACCTCATCAAACTAAGAATGATTGTTTTGTAGTTTTTTTTTTCTTTTTATCTTTTTTTTTTATCTTTTTTTTAAACCATCATCATCTCATTTTATTATAGTTTTTTTTTGTTATTACTACTTTCCTTGTTACCATTGTCTTTATAATTATTATAATTAGTGCTATGAAATCAGTTTTTACTATAGTTATTTATTTATTTATGTTTTCTTCTTCATTGTTTACATTTTTTAGGGCACACCTTCCTAACATAACATAATGTCTCACATCTTACCTTATCTTACAAAAAATTAAAAATGACCAAACTGAAAAACCTCAGAAAAGACAAATAAATGTTTTCACACACATCATATTTCATTGCATTACTACACGTAGGGCAATTAAACAATAAAACCAAAATAAGAAGAATTTTTCATTTGTTTGTACAATAAAAGCTGCTGGATTCAAATCACTGAATTCAGGTGTTAGAGCCAAATAAAACATAAATGTTTGATGTGGAGGAAGTTGACTGGCCTTCACTGAGTCCTGACCTCAACCCAATAAAACATCTTGAGGATTAGAGCAGAGACTGCGAACCAGGCCTTCTCATCCAAAATCAGTGCCTGGCCTCGCAAATGTGCTTCTGGATAAGATTCATTGTCAGATATTGTTCGCTTCCTTCAGCTTTGAAATTTATTCTGCTTACTTACGACCTTTTAACAAATAAATCCTGAAATTTTCATCCTTCTTTGTCATATATATTTGATTTTATCACAATAATGTTTTATATATTTTTCATAAATCAAATCAATCAATTTACTCAACATCGTGTGTGTGTGCATGTGTGAGTGAGTGTGTGTGGAGGTTCGAATTTTGATGGTGCAGCAAATTTGAGCTCAGTTTCACAGTAAGTCCAGACCAATGCACATAAGTGTTTGTATTCTGAAGGGTTTGTCAGGAACTGGCCTCGTACTGCCGCAGTAGACATTTATATTCATTATATAACTCTGTTATGTAAATAAATGGCTGCTGATGTGACGATGTCTTCGCTCCATGGGCTTAACTGAATGACAAGGGCTCCACTCCCACACTCCATTACTGGATAAGGTGCTTTGGCAGTTGTAACAAATCATTATTAGCTGTGGGAGTTGTGTGCATAATCATCATTTATTCACCCAAACACTTTCCAAGCAGCTCTTTCTTTGTGTCTCATAAACAGATGCATGCAACAATGTTAGAGTTGAAAACTGAAGTTTGTTGGATTGGAGCTGAAAGAGAAGACGAGTGGGAGCAAACCAGCTGCAGAGTACTCTCCAGTTTGTGGTGTAGGGCTGGGCAAAAGCCTAATTGTGTCTGTGGGAGATGGAGAGAGAGCAGAGAGCAGCCAGAGATTTGGGGGGGGGGGGGGGGGGGGGGGGGGGGGGTTGATGGTGCTCTGCAGCACATCTGCAAAGCATTCTGGGAAAACTGCACCTGTCAGAAGACCACTGACAGCTTGTCCATCTCTTTTTATACAGCCATGATTCTTCCCATTGACAGGTCAATGACACAGCTAACTTGCTGTCTGCAGGAGGGTGAGGGGCCACGGGCACAAGCTCTTTACCAGCCATGATGCTCCTGTGGTGCATCGAAGCCTCTTCCTTGACCTCATTTACCCTGTAAGCCATCGTCTACCAACAAGAACAAGCAGCAGTCATATCTTCGATACTATCAAGATGCTGACTATGTAAAGCGAGAGGGGTTGCGTGTGGTGACATATTATTACACAACTTGCAGATTCTCTGATCTAAATTATGCACTTTTTTTCACTTTTGTTTTTTTTTTTTTTTTTTTAAGCTCTCAACTTTCTGAATTATCTCTTTATTTGAAAAAAAACAAAACAAACAATAAGCAGGAGACAGTAGTGAATCTCTCAGAAGAAGATCTGATATAGATATAGCAAATAACTTTTGGTGCAGTTCGATGCATTCTAATGCAGTTTTTATATTTTCTTTATTTTAATATAGAAAGCCCATTAAAAAAAAGTTGTAAAATATAAATAAAAACAGAATGTAATGATTTGCAAATCTCATAAACCTTCATTTTATTTCCAATCAAACATAAACAACATATCACATGTTGAAACAGACATTTTATTGTTTCAATGAAACAATAACGAAACAATGGGTTTTTTCTAGCTTCATTACAGCAGTTGAACCCTCTTAGAAATTAAAAAAACGGTTGCCGGTTCGATCCTCGGCCTGTCGAACCCCAAACTGCTCCTAATGGGTCATAGTTGAGCTCCTTGCATAGCAGCTTCTGCCATCAGTGTGTGTGTGTGTGTGTGTGATTTTTAATATCTTTATTGCACAATTTTGCAAATACAGAAACATTGTCAGAAATGGCAGATTTAACAATGCATATACATAGCGCTTCAGAGGGAACAAAGATAGAATCTAAATAATTAGATAATAATACAATTAACATAATAAAATGAAAATACATCAAATAAAATTAATCAACCTAAACCATCAGTGTGTGTGTGTGTGTGTGTGTGTGTGAATGGGTGAATGTGATGTATAATGCAAAGCGCTTTGGGTAAAAGCGCTATAAAAATACAGACCACCTACCATTTACCAAAAACAGTGTGAGCTGTCAGCTGCAGACAGTGGAGCTGTAAAGCACTCTGGGAAGGGGGACTGTATTTTTTAACTAATGTATTTTATAATTATAATTAAGACAAATATTGAAGTGATGAAATAATGAATGAACTCAAAACTGTATAGTTATGCTTAAAATCAACCATCTGAATGTGAACCTGCAGTGATTTTGTCCAAAGCTCTCAGCCCCTGCAGACTGAAGGATTCTGGGTAATCTCTCAATGCGAATGTCCAGTCATTTAAAAAAGTTTTAGTCAGGCCTTCCAGTCAGGAAGACTTCACTAAAACTTATTTTATAATATTCAGTAAATAGAGCCAGAAAAATTGACCTTGTGAACACAAAAGTATGAAGCAGTTAGAGTAGAAACCAGCACTGCTCCCAGTATTCCACAAACCAACAAGGTTTCTGAGTGGGAACCTGTGTGGAGCTTGCACGTTCCCCCTGTGTATGCAAGGGTTGTCTCCAGGAACTCTGGCTTTCTCCCGCTGTCCAAAGACATGCATGTTAGGTGAGCTGAGGTTTCTAAATTCTCACTGGGAGTGAGTGTGAGTCCGATTGGATGTTTGTCTCTATGTCGGTCCTGTGATGGACTAGTTGCTGTTAGGCTCTAGCCTCTTGGGACCCTGCACTGGAATAATCCATAATCTCAGAAAAACAAAGTTTGTTTTATTGAGATAACGAGATAAATGATCCTGTTATTGTAAAAATACAATCACTGTTATTTAGAGATAAGAAGATAGTTATCTTAATACTTTTAAATGCTCATCTATACAATTTCAATGTTTAGAATGAAAACTAATGAACTCTTTCCCATGTCAAAGCAAAGACCAACAGCAGAAAAACAAACCATGAGGTAAACCTGTTTCAGGCTGTCTGAAGAGAGAGAAAGTTCCACGTTTGCAGAAGCTGAGCACAGAGCAGATGGAGTGTCCTGATAACATTAAATCTTTGTTTAGCTACACTTATAGCTAGGTAAAAGTGAAGCAAAACAGAAAACTCTGTTTGAACCATTAAAGTTTTAAAATAATTTCTTTAAATACCTGAAAGAAAATCAAACATTTGGTTCTGCTGCACAGCTGCACATGAGTAAACTATTACCCTACCAGCTCCCCCAGTAGCAAAGTGTTGAGCTCTTTATTTCCCGGCAAATGCTTTGACAGACTATTTCTGCAAACCACAATAAGTCCTTTAAGTGCACAGCTCAATAAACGTCCCTTTAAGCTTTTTTTTTCTCCCTGCTCTGGGCAGATTCAGCCATCTGTATGTATCCCTTGTATCACAGCTGTTAAAGTGTATCACATCAGATTTACTCAGATATTGCTGCTCAAACTTAAAAAGGCTGCCGTGTGTAGAGATGTTATCGGCAAATTCACAGCTCTCTGAACGTGCTTCCACACCAGCTGCAGAGTTTGACCTGACTGCACAGACAGCAGGAGACTGCTTTTGCACAAAGACAGCTGATATCAGACTCCATGGGTCACCCATTGTTCTGGTTGTTGTAACAGCAAAGATCCCTGTTAGTCTGAGGGTTGGTGCTTTGCATGTGTGTGTTACTTTATATGTGTCCTTACACCTTCTTGAACTTTTGATTAACAGGTTCGGCATTTCTCTACAACCCCTATCTGCCAGTCTCTCAGATCTCCCACCAAAGTACTTAACATTCTCAGACAAACCTCCCAGACTGATTAATAACAGCCCACAGCAAATACACCAATGCACACACAAAAGGTCATGTAAAATATGATGTTCATGTAAACTTATAACATTTTTTTCTTTTTTTTATTTCTCAAGAATAGAGGAGATTAATGTTTTCCTGAAACGTTTAAGACAAGTCAAGATTTTTTAGGATACATTTTTACTTGACAAATAGCCTTATTTTAGATGCCAGTTTTATTACTGTTGCAAAATAAAGTGTTTTGGATCTATGTTTGAAATTGGAGCACATGAAGAGCCACCATGTCAATGGGGGGAAAAGCATAATATAAATATATTTAACATATGCAGATCAATAACATAAAACCTTAAAACAACCCAATATTTTTATTTATTTGCATAACTAGTAAATATGTGTGGAAAGCATTTAACACATGATCCCATATAACTTCAAACAATGACAACTTGACAGAAATAAGCTCTTTTTGGTACATGTAACATAGATTTTGATAAGTCATTTGCAGTTAACAGAGTAAAAAAAAATAAGATTTAAGAAAATTATTTTAAATTCAGAGATATAATTATAAAGCAGATCCCTGGCTTAAATCAAATACACAATAAACTGGTAAATAGAGCAATTCAACATTTCAAACCAGTTGACTAAGTCTTTGCAGCAGATCCGATATTACACTAGATTTAATCTCAAAATTTTTGCATGTCACAGCAACGTAAGAATGGTTACACACCATTTTTACACTGGCAAACCATGGGCAAAGGTAATTAAGCTAACCACAAAACCATGTTAGCCTAAAGTTAACAACATGGATTCATTAAAAAATATATTCCAGGGATAATTTTCACAACCAACACAAAAACTACTTGTACCTTGAAGATTAAGTAAATAATTGAAAACTGGACCATTTGCAAAGTAAACCATGTGACACAAACTACATCCTTAGATTAACAATAGGAACCATTGTCTTCTGTTCAGTCTAATCCAAATTCTGTCCACATCTATTTTTCCTCCATCTTTGAGGGATTGCAAACACCATGTAGTCTGGAAAAAATGCTGAGTCTCTATATGTGCAAACTTTTACTGCTTTGTTGGTGAAAATATCTAACATCCTAATAATGACTTTATATTGTAATATAATTCTATTGAATGATTAAAGATCACCGTCTATAATACCCTTTATGATTTAAGAACTTAAAGTAGCACCATGTAACTTTATAAGGTTACATAAAAAGATGTATTAATGACTCGTTTTGATGCCACACTGACATTTATTACATACATTCCTGGAGCCCTGGCTGCCTGGCATCATCCCGAAGCTGAGAAACTGCATTTCACACCGTTTTTTTTTTTTTTTTCTTTTATTTCCAGTGATGCTGTGTCAGTTTCCAGCAACATTTTTTTTTTGTTTTGTTTTGTTTTTTTTTGGCAACTGGATATCAACACACTGGTCATTTTGAATATGGAGCATGGTTGATTTATCAAAGAAATGCATGAGAACATTATCAAAAGAAGAGAGGAAAAGAAAAAGAGAAATATTGGACTGGCTTTGACTGGTTGAAGAGCACTCAGAGAAGAAAGGATGCAAGATAGATGGTGAAGAAGGCATGGTTAAGGGACAACTCAGTAAAAAAAATCTGCCAAAGTTCAGTAGTGCTTCTTTATGGAGTCCGTCTGGTGACATCAATAGAAAAAAAAAATAACTTGTGGCCACAGTAACGAGGCAAGATGTTCTCTTTTGGCCACAACTTAATAATGTGTGGGAATGAGAAACCCATAAGTCATGACCGCAGCTTAATAATGCAAGAGAGCGAAATAATTAAGAGATAGCTGATATATATGGGCAATTATTACTTACTTTGATTCCGTAATAATGTTGAGATGAATTGTATTATTGCAATCATGTTTATTGGGTTTGCCTAGCTGAATAGTTTAACTACAAAACAACAAACTTAGATAGGACACCAGTTACACCATTCAACAGCTCCATAGTCATAATGTTTCCCAAAAACTACAAATCACACAGAAAGTCTGCCTACACTATGATAGCCCTTGGGGACACAAATGTCCTACTCAAAAACCCAAAACGATATATGTCTGTTACAATAATATCCTGCGGCCCAGATTGCATGATATTATCACAGATTACAATATGCTGTCACCAGTAACAGGCACAGAGTTTAAAATGTAAACAATATGTGTACATTGGGTAAGTTCAATTATTAATTGTTATTTATAAGTTAATTATATTGTTTTCTTTCATTAGTAGTTCGTGGCCACAGAATAACATGGCCATGAGTTAGTTTTGTTTTTTGTTTTTTTTCTGCTGATGTCACTGGATGGGCTCACTACTGATTCAATAATTTAGCTACTCTTTTTGTGGCTCTAGTGTTTTGAGACAAGTGTTTTGAGTGTTTGAACAAATCTGAGATTCAAGTGATAGGGCTTCCTTAGTTCAGGAGCATAAATTAAACGTCATCCAGGAAACCCTTTAGTGAGTTGGAGCTGGCATGTAGTAGAATAACATGCAATGATTTATCTTTTTTTTTTTTTTAGCTTGCACTCTTTTCCCATTTGCACTCTGTATAGCATTCAGTTTGTATAAAAAAATGCTATACAACTTTAGCTTGATTAACTGATTCATAGCAGGCACCTGGCTAAAAATGAGGGGATCTGTTAAACAGTTAGTAACAAGGACTAAGCTGATGTTGTTATTCATGGGGAGGCACAAGTGTGAATACATTTTAAAAAGCCATATTCAGGTGGGGTGAAAAGTTAACTATTATACAGAAAGAAAATGGAGATTAAAATGTGGATACAGCTTGCTTTTTCTGTCCCGAAGCTCATTTTCCTTCACACACCTGGTAAAGTGCTGAATAAATAGGTGCAATGCAGGGTGTTGAAAAATAAAAATGTGAAATACATGTCAGATTGACACAGAGCTCCGTCAAATGCAGCCCTTAAAATAACAAAATGGGGCGAAGTGAGAATTTAAAGCCTGTCACAAAATGGAATCTGTATATATATATATATATATATATATATATATATATATATATATATATATATATTAGATTATATTATTATATTATATTAGATGTTTCATCTTGGATAGTGCCCCTGATGCTCAGTAGTCCTCGATCTCCCTCTTTGCACTTAGTGTATAGCCTCTGGACACTAGATTTGGAGTGGAACCTTCCATGCAGCTTTAGTGTTTTAACATCTGTAGTCCGAACTTCTTCCTTTGGCCAGCTTATTATCCCAGCCGGGTATCTGATCACTGACAGGCATAGCTGCCCAGACCTTGTTCTTGCTATTGAGCTGACTTCTCAGGACATGTTTTACTCGTTGCAGATATTTGGCTGTGGCAGCTTTCCTTGAGGCTTCTTTGTGGTTGCCATTCTCTTGTGGAACGCCAAGGTGCTTGTAGCTCTCCTCAGCATCTGCTATTCTGCCCTCTGGAAAAGCAATGCCCTACCTTCCCTCTCTTTGTTACCATTCAGCTACATTTCTCCAGGTTGAATGACATTCCGATTTCCCTGCTGTAGATCCTGGTGGTGTGGATCAGTAAGTCAATGCCTCACTCACTTTTAACGTACATAGAAGGATGAGTGAGGGAAGCATTTTATTTATATATATATATATATATATATATATATATATATATACAACACAACAACAGTTGTTTGTTTTGTTCTGACAAACCTGCTGGATTGCGGCCCTCGTAGGACCGAATTGAGTAGCTCTGTTTTATACCCTGCTACTGTTTCTTTATGCAACACTTAAAGGTGAATAACAAGCATGTAGAGGTGAGCACGTAGCATCCAAATACATTAACAGCTGGCTACCCTCAGCCTAATTTACCATCTATGTTACAGATGTTGTGGATGGATGGGTAAAGAGTGAAAATGGCATCTGTGAAGTCCAACAAGTTAGCCTGTATCCTTAGGATCCACTTACCTGATGTTTCCCGAACACCCTTTGATTGTATCTTCATTTCTTTATCTTCTTGAAAATATTAGGTAAACAGTTTACACGATCATGTTAATTAAATAATTTTCTATGGCAGTGGCTGCACATACACTTTCAGCAGGTAACTCCCTACCTAATGAAACATTTTCCTCCTTTTTATTTGTACATTTTTTATTGCTTAAATTTGCATTATCTTTACTTAATACTGTCATGGCCTGTCCTGCTAATCCTCCGTCAGCATTCCCCTGATCAAGCCAATCTGTCACACCTGTTTCCCATTGACTCACCAGCTCTTATATTCCCCAGCACCACACTCACTCCCTGTCGGACCTTGAAGTTATTACCCGCATGGATCCTGCTCCTCTCCTGTACTCACTCCATGGAACTCCAGTCAGCACTTCCGTGGTCAGCTTGAGTAAGACGATCCCAGTATATTCTCCAAGTTAATAAAGTTATGTTAACAATCTCCTGTCTCTGTGAGATTCATGTACAACAAATACAGATGGAATCTCAGGAATAGCCTAATATTTTAATATATACATAAAGAACTCAATTCTCAGTTTGGGAGTGCTATTGTCTATAAACACACATGCTATACATGTATTTTGATTTATTTAGCTATCTTTTAAACAGAAATGTCCCACTGAGAAGCCTCTTTTTATTCAATGAAGACAGAGGAAAGATTACCACTAACAGCTGGAAGTAAAATAACGATCTTCTGTAAAAAAGGCAGATAATGGGGCGAATCTTATTAATAACCTGTCAGAGAAAGACTTAAGTGGGCAACTTTTGGCAGTTTTTGAATGTCTTTTGTTTTAGTGTTATCAGGAGAAACTGTTCAGATTTAATCCTGCACAGAAGAAAAAGACAGTTTCACCTTTCACACTGTCATCAAGAGGACTGGTTTGGAGACTTTTTTTATTATCTGACATGGCATTTGTCTAAGCAGTGTATTACAGTCCCATTGAAGTTTGAGCTTATAAAAAACTACGCAGAAGAGCAGTCCCAGCCAGTTCATACTTACTTTATGTTATGTAGGACCTCTCCGAGACAGAACAGAGTTGACAGATTTATTACGAACAGGTGTCTTTGGCTGGAGAAGGTATCTTAGGAAAATACACACTGATCTTGTCCACTGGATCGTCAGGGTCAGTCGGGACCGGGGAAGGGAAGGAGGAAGAGTTCACGTCACTTGAACGAGGTCCGACAGATACTGACTGGTGTCCTGGGGTTTATAAGGTCTGGCTAGGGATTGGCTGCAGGTGTGAGTCCTTAGTACTCCGGAGATGATGAACGGCGGTGATTAGTGGTTGCAGGCGTGTCCGGCGCAGAGTCTGGTGTGATGGTGACACTTTACTTTAAGACTTTCTCTGGTTTCAGTCACTCTTATTATCTTCCAGTTTCTGTTTGCTTTAATTTATGGATTTTAAAGTAATTCGTCACAAGAAACTGACAATGTGTAACTGAACTACAAAAACATAATTTTGCATTACAAATAAGAGACCAATAATATATGATAGCTTTTTTTAATTAGGTTACTGAAATGAGTTCCACCCTCTAAGCAAAAGACTAAATACATATTGAAGAGACAAATGACACCTCTCGCTGAAATAAATTCCTTTAGGAGTCTTTCTGTGCAACACAAAGTGCTAAATGTGTATATCTGCATACATACAAGGATTGATTTTATGCCATTATTTTGCAATCTTGGAGTTGGAAACCTTGATAATATACTCTTAAAACACACTCCTTTCAACCATACTGATCCCGGTGCTGAATTAGGGCTTTTATTAAATCCAATTCTAAGCTGGTTTTAGCTAAGAACTGACCACAACCATCACAGAGCCATTATGTTGTTTAAATGGTCTTTTCCAACACGTTTGACCATCTCTCCAATGTATTACTCTTAAACGGTTAAGGCAGGTTATCTTCACAAAACCAGCAACAAATCACAATTTTTGTCTTGCTTCCCCCACAAATCAATGTTGCCAATCTAGTTTTAAAATATTTTTTTATTTTCAGTGGCCAATCAATATTTATGTGTGGTTATACCTGGCATTTGTATGGAACGTTTTAAGCATAATCTATAAACAGGGCCAAACCAATCCTTTATGGGGCCCCACCACCACCTCAGAACTACCACCAATCATTTCATACAATGTATACGTAACACACTCATTTATTTGCATTATCTGTAGTTGGCTTACATTATACTTGTGTCATTCTGGCTGTGGTTTTTAATGTTGCTGGGGAAGCAAATTCAGAAAAATGGTCAACTATTACTGTCTTAAGAGCCACGTGTGAGTGTGGCTTACTGATTTGTGCATGCACTGTGTGACAGAGGTAGCAACCCCCAGCAGAAATTGATTAAACCAGTATTATTTTGTTATAAACCTTGTGATAGACTGGCAATTTGTCCAAGGTGTAACCTGCCTCTGGCCTGGTAATTGCTGAGATGAATTCCAGCTCTCCCGCAACCCTGAATTGGAATAAAAGCTATAGAAAATGGATGGATGGATATTTTGTGATAAAAGATCATTTAAATGATCAGACAAATCCATTAAAATAGTCTAAAAATCAGGTTTTTGTGAGTTATCATTTTTATTTCTATTATTTAATTATATCTTTTGTAATAATTATTTCTTAATCAGGTTATATTGACATTTCAAGTTCTCCTGGGTGGGCTCATAGTGGGGTGGGGGACATAAGCGCCTGCTTGGTTTGTGTATACCTTATGCCGGCCCTGTCTATAAAAGCCATCTGACTTTAATAAAACATCCAACAACGTTAAAAAGATGTAGCTGGAAATGATGAATGTGAATGCAGCTCCACATGATGCAATGGGGTAGCGTTCATAGATGCCTCTAGCAATATATAACAAAACAGCAGGAAAATGAGAGGAACACTGAGATAATGTTTTTTTCTCTGCTGCTTGCACTTCACATCCATGTGCAGCTTGATTTTATTTTGTGCTCTCTTGAAATAAGCAGATTAAACGCTGCACTGACTCTGGATTTTTAAACATGATCTACAACGTTTAACTGGTCTGGTGGTCTCTATAACTCCATCCCCCTAGCATGTGTGGTTCTTTTATCAGGTCCAACAAAGAGTCCTGTTCTAGTTCCAACACACCAGTTTTTCAGTACTGGAGCTTGAACTATGGCAGTCAAAACAGGACTGGTTCAAAGTTAAGCTCTGGCTCCAAACCAGTACTGGAAAATCCAGCTGGGTGGGGAAAAAAAAAAAAAAATGTAATTATGCAATAATAAAATTTTCCCATTAAAAGACAAGTTTGGTGGCTCATTCCAGGGGAACGATCTGGTCACTTTAAGTTAACATTAAGTAATATGTTGATTTCTTAAGGTGGCTAAACATATTTACATATAAATTTTGAGTAGCTTCTGCTTTGTAATTTGTCATGTTGTCAGAGTTTGTATTGTAAGATGCAGTGATGCTTCTCTACAGTAAATGTTTAATTGATATGTTTTGATTGAGTCACTACTGTAGATGTGATTGATATTGATAAGTGTGACTGGTGATTTTTGAGCATTTTATGCTCAGTTATGTATCCAAAATCTTTTGATGTCAGTCATGCAAAATTATCCTGCCTTAATAAACATACTCCTCCATTATTAATAACCCAGTATTTTATTTTCCTTGGAAAGATATTACAAGTCTTTATGCTGTAACTCTTCCAAAATGACATACCTTTGTACAGTTGAAGTTGGCATTGGTAAACTGTATTTTCTGTCTTTTCTCAGTCATCTTTTCCACTCTAACTGCCTGGATAACCACAGATTGTGACATGGTCATCACTTGTACCCGAACACTGACGTCTTTTGCCTCTTGAGCTGCAGTATCATAACAGAGGCCTTAAGAGGCGTCATGCATTCTTCACATGCCACTGAGACGTGGCAGAGTGCTGCCAAATTCAAGCTTCATCTGTTTGGCATCAGTAATCAGTGCTTGTGATGGAACACTCCCACTCTCAGATGACCTCTCACTCTGCCTCATGTAACAAACAGTAAAACAGTGAAATCTAGTTATTTAAAACAAGAGCAGTTTGAGGACATTCAGCGGTAACAGATTTCATTGTGCACATTGTATGCTGTGTTATGTAGTCAGTAGCAGGACTATAATTTGCATATTTACAACCCAGTGAGATTATACAAAAACAGTAGACACTTTTGTTTGATATCTCTGACACAGTATAGTGCATAAATGTTAGAGCACATTTATTGGTACCTTTCAGCAACAGATGAAATACAAACAGAAACTGGAATCAGCTCAGAGAGTGAAGACCTCTGCCAAGCCAATGTACTTTTTTTTTCCTTCTTCTTCTTTTGCCAATAATTGTGGACATAATTTTGAGTTAGAAGTTCTAATAACAAAATTATCTCCCTATAGTGAAGAATCCTTTCAAACATTACTTGGTCCAGGCAGTGATCCAGATCGCCCCCAAAATGTAATCACTTAACACATTTCTGACATTTCCTTTAATTTTATTAAAATTCGTCCATAACTTTTTTTGTTATGTAACTAACAGATAGATGACAGACAGAAAAACAGACAGACGAGCCAAAACTGCAGAATACATGACCTCTGCCTTGGGGAGGAGGTTAAAAGTCTCTTTTAGCTACAGTTTATGGTATCTTATGTGCAACAAAGAGGAAAAAAAGATCCCATTTGCTGTAAAGATGACTCATCCAGCTAATTAAAACACAGCTTGACTGACTTCTCTAATAACGAGGTGATGAAATTTCTGTGCACATCACAGAATAATAAAACCTGTGCTTTTTCAACACTGACTACTTGATAATTGTTCTTCGCTCATGGATGTGTTGAGTAGGTAGACAGGGATGAATCCCATTCCCTAAATAAATCACTCATTTTCAAATGTTGAAGATTGATTTTGTGTCCAAAGTGCTTTGCCAGAGATGACTTTTAAATCACATTGTACTTGCATGCCAATCATTACAAGTGGAAATGATAAATGCATCTTTTTTACCTCTTGGTCATTTTACAAATAAAATAGCTTTTAGTTTTATTAATTTGTTTTAGTTTATAAAATCTAAATAAAATAAGATTTACACATGATTAATAGACCAAGAATATGTGCATGAAACTTTCACAAAACATAATTGGTTTTGAGATTTTGGATGAACTTCATTGCCCTCCATACCCCAGAAATGAAAAGCAATGTGATTAGGTTTAGGGAATCATCATGGAATTGTAATAGCTATTCTCATATTGTACCACATGAAAGGCCAGTTTTTCTGTTTTAAATTCCTCTGCAGGAGATTCTAGTGTAACCTTCCTCTGATATAGCTGCATGTTACTTTAAAAGTCTAAAAAAATATCTGATTGTTTCACAGCCTTTTTCTGTTTCGTCATGGTCTAAACAGACCCTCTGAACATGTCTACAACATCTTGAAAACATGCTTTTTTTCTGGCTGAGGGGTAAAAAACTGAAAATAAAAGAATTTGTGTCCACTTGTACCCATCAGGTCATATACCCTTGCTTTATTAGGACCACCTTACTAGTACTGGGTTGGTCCGTTTTTCGGTCTTCAGAACTGCCTTAATCATTCATGACATAGACTCAACAAGGTTTTGGAAACATTTCTCAGAGATTTTGCTCCATATTGACATGAAAGCATCACACATTTGCTGCATATTCGTCTGCTGCACATCCATGATGAGAATCTCCAGTTCTACCACATCCCAAAAGGTGCCCTATGAAAAGGAGATCTGGTGACTGAAGTGTATTGGAGTCCAGTGAACTCATTGTCATGTTCAAGAAACCAGTTGGAGATGATCTGAGTTTTGTGAATTAGTGGATTATCCTGCTAGAAGTAGCCATCAGAAGACAGCACATGTGGTCATAAAGGGACAGACATGGTCAGAAACAATACTCAGGTAGGCTGTTGTGTTTAAACCTAGCCAAGGTGATCAGAGAGGCCAAAATAATATATATATATATATATATATATATACATACATACACACACACACACAACCTTTTGAGGCAATCACTGCAATCAAACGATTCCTGTAACTGTCAGTGAGACTTCTGCACCTCTCAGCAGGTATTTTGGCCCACTCCTCATAAGCAAACTGCTCCAGTTGTCTCAGGTTTGAAGGGAGCCTTTTCCAGATGGCATGTTTCAGCTCTGTTTCAGCACAGATGCTTAACAGGATTTAGGTCAGGGCTCATAGAAGGCCACTTTAGAATAGTCCAATGTTTTCCTCTTAGTCATTCTTGGGTGTTTTTAGTTGTGTTTTGGGTCATTGTCCTGTTGCAAGACCCATGACCTGCGATTGAGACCAAGCTTTCTGACACTGGCCAGCACATTTCTCTCTAGAATCCTTCGATAGTCTTGAGATTTCATTGTACCTGCACAGATTCAAGACACCCTGTGCCAGATGCAGCAAAGCAGCCACAGAACATAACTGAGCCTCCTCCATGTTTCACAGTAGGGACGATGTGCTTTCCTTCATATGCTTCATTTTTCCGTCTGTTTACATAGAGCTGATGTGCCTTGGCAAAAAGTTCCATTTTTATCTAATCTGTCCAGAAGCGTTGTGGCTTGTCAACATGTAGTTTGGCAAATTCCAATCTGGCTTTTTTATGATTTGTGTCCTCCTTGGTCGTCTCCCATTAAGTCCACTTTGGCTCAAACTACGAAGGATGGTGCGATCTGACACAGATGTTCCTTGAGCTTGAAGTTCACCTTTAATCTCTTTAGAAGTTTTTCTGGGCTCTTTTGTTACCGTTCGTATTATCCGTCTCTTTGATTTGTCATCAGTTTTTCTCCTGCAGCCACGTCCAGGGAGGTTGGCTATAGTCCCATGGATCTTAAATTTCTGAATAATATGTGTAACTGTAGTCACAGGAACATCAATCTGCTTAGAGACGGTCTTATAGCCTTTACCTTTAACATGCTTGTCTATAATTTTCTTTCTAATCTGCTGAGACAACTCTTTCCTTTGCTCTGGTCCATGTTGAGTGTGGTACACACCATGTCACCAAACAGCACAGTGACTGCCTGTAGCCCCATATACAGGCCCACCTGTGATGCTAATTAGTGGACACACCTTGGATTAACACGTTCCTTTGGTCACATTATTTTCTAGGGGTCTTTTCTAGGGGTACCATCATTTTTGTCCAGGCGTGTTTCATGAGTTTATTTTTTTAAATAATTCTGTTGAAGCATGGTTGAAAAGCAATGTCTGACTTTCATTGGTTAAATTAACTACAATCTTTATTTATTTTATTTATCATTACTTTCAAGTTATTTCTGTCACCATTGTGAGTTTTTCTTTCATTAACTGAAGGGTACCAACAATTTTGTCCATGTGTGTATATATCCCTCACATCATTACATCTCGACAACCGGTCTGAACTGTGGATACAAGGCAGGATGGATCCATGCTTCCATGTTGTTTACATCAAATTCTGATGCTATCATCTAAACGTGGCAGCTTTTTTTTTCCAATCTTCCATTTCTCAGTTTTGGTGAGTCTATGTGAATTGTACCTCAGTTTCCTGTTCTTAGTTGACAGGCGTGGCACCTAATGTAGTCTGCTAGTG
The DNA here is from genome assembly GCF_017639745.1 of Melanotaenia boesemani. Taxonomy (NCBI): domain Eukaryota; kingdom Metazoa; phylum Chordata; class Actinopteri; order Atheriniformes; family Melanotaeniidae; genus Melanotaenia; species Melanotaenia boesemani. Next base: position 11,938,293 of record NC_055688.1, read on the forward strand.
TTGCAGCCGATCTGACCTCAACAAGGCATTTTGGTCCAGACAATATCAGCCATATTTTTTTCTTTTTCAGACCATTCTTTGTAAACCCTAGAAATGGTTGTGTGTAAAAATCCCAGTAGATCAGTAGTTTCTGAAATATTCAGGACAGCCCATCTAAAACCAACCACCATGACACATTGAAAGTCATTTAAATCTTCTTTCTTGTTCATTATAAAGCTAAAATTAAACTTAAGCAAGTTGTCTTGACCATGCCTACATATCTAAATGTGCTGAGTTGCTGTTATTATCAATTATTTAAGTTAGTTTTTAGATTTAAAAAAAATGAAAAATGAGAAACCATTTTTTTTTTCCATTTGCTCGCAACCTTTTTTTTTTTTCTCTCTCAAGTGATTTGACTGGTTTAACAACTTCACCATCACTACTCCCAGCCTCTCCCCCTGCTGCACGGGCTGTTCTGATATAAGGTTCACAGGCCATATGCCCTGGTTCCGCTTCCTGCACAAACGCATCCACTCACATGTTCCACTTAACACACACACAATTCACATCCACACTCACGCACAAATGCCATACATATCACCCACAGGTCTCCAGAATACATCAGCAGATGGCGTGAGGAACATGGTGGGCTTTGACTCCTCAGACAGCTCGCTGACTCTGAAATCTCTGCTTCCCAAAGCTTTTCTATCATATTGAATTTAAATGAGTACAGGCAGCGGGGAATGTTAAAACTTAGTTTCATTGTATATTTTTTCTCCTATTATTGTCAAGTTAAAAGAAATGGCAGGTAAATGACAACTTCGAAGATATTGAGGAAAAAAAGACAAAAGAGAAATTAATGGAAATTTACATGGACTACATTCACCTCTGTATTCGTGGCAAACACCATGCAGGTTACAAAATATAAATGCTTGTTATTCTGTCACTTCCCAGCACCTCTACAGCACAAGACACTACAAGCTCTATAATTATGCTTGACATTTGAATTTGTAAAAAATGACCTGGATCAAAGCAACACATAATGATTTTCTAGTTGTAAATATTTTATTTATATTACAAATTTACTGATGACACCCTGGAGTCCAGCTTATGTTAACATTTTAAGATTTGATTAAATGGTTTTACTGTGGATACATTGCTTTTCCTTTTGATTTTTTTTTTCTTTTGTTCAAGATATGGGCTAAAAATGGGTTCAAAAACAATATTAAAATAGGCCTACATCCAGGCCTGTCGCAACTAGGCAAGCAAACCAATCAATTGCCTGGGGCCACAAGCTGGCCTAGGGCCCCCAGATAAGGACTAGTTATGAATTAAATTTGAATGCAACAACAAATTCTGTAGGCGCCTCCTTAAATTCTGAATGGTCAATGCAGGAAAGTGCAACAACATCGTTATTGGAATCCCCCCCACTAGTTACTGACAGTAGCAAGCCAACTAACAGCCAGCAAAATGTGAAATTTCTGTAGTCATGAAGCTGAGTTATCCATCAGGAAGCCAGAAAAGAAAGACAAGAAAGGAGGAGGAGGAAAATAAAAAACAAAACAGCGATAAACAGTGACAATGTTTATACGCTAACTACCTGCAGCAGGTAGCTAACATAAACATAACCTGTCTAGTAGTTTCCATGTAGGCCAGCAGTTCAGTGGCTTCAGGTGCGTCTGTCTAATTCTCAAACAGCAGAATGCTTAAATCTGCTGTTATTAAACTACAAGTAGGACATCTGTGTAATAAACATAAACATTAGCTTGGGGTGTTTTCAGTTAAAACTGTATATGGGTGGAGGGAAGAGAAGAGCAAGGAATAAATGGAGAGGGAGGAAAGAAAGGAGGATGGAGGGAGGAGAAGAGGGAGGGATTACAGGCAGATTACAAGAGGAGCTTTGGTCATGAACACAATTGTGTAAAATTTAAAAAGTTGTGTGTCATTGGTAGTTGTGAAAGCAGTTGGACTCCAAAATATCAAAGTTACATCCAGTGGTACCACGGCCTCAACAATAACACAAATTGAGTCTGCATCACTTCTCAGCACTGATATTACCTTTACAGCAGAAGGTAACTCAAGCTCTTATAGCTGATGGCCTACATGGTGGCCATGAGTCCTAACTGACATTACTATGTGTGCAGTATATGCAACAAATGTAACCAATATCTGTACTGTCAAAATATTTTATTGATATAAGGTTTGAGTGAACTTTTTTTTTTTTTTTTTAACTTGTCCTGTCCAGCATCATGGCAAACAGAATGATAATCTGGTTGCTGTATCGTGCTGAACAAATTTGCTCTGCCAAGGGGAGGCCTATGGGTAATGCTCCTCTTGATAATGTGATTAATTTATTTATTTATTTACTTTGAATCACAGAATCTATGTAATCTTGCTGGACCTGACCGGAGGGGACAGAAAAAGATGGAAAATAGTAAAAAGAGCAAAAGAAGAGAGGAGACAAAAAGATCAAAGACAGAAGGCAACAACCCTTCAATCCACTCCATGACCAGACAAAAAAAACTGTTACACCTGTACATGAACACACCAGATAATTTCCTACAACTTTTACAAAAACAGAAACATACACACAGAAAAAACAGAGCTGCTAGTCATTAAGAGTTTTTAAATAATATCCAAATCAAAAAGACACAACAGCGACTAGATACTAATTCACAGGGAAAAAAAAAAATAAAATAAAAAAAAAAATTATAGCTTAGTATTAAAACCCACTGGACAACTCAGTGACTGTGTGAATGAGAAACAAGGAGTGATCAGTGATGAAGAGTGGTGAGAGAGATCATGCAAATGCGACCACACCTCCATGGAGGCCAGAGGCAGACCAGGGCCAGAGGCCCGGGCCCTCAGCAGCAGACCCGGAGCACCAACCCAAGCCACCCCACCACGAAGACGGCACAGGTCCCAGTGGGCCAAGATCAGCAGCCGCCGGCCCCGCCAGGGACCGGCCACCCAGCCTAGCCCAAGCGAAGGGGTCAGGGCCCCAGGAGCCCAGAGGCGGCCACCCCACCCCCCAAAGGCAGAGGGCCCGCAACATGCCCAGGACCACGCCCCCCCAGACAGCCACCCAGCGTAGGCCAGCACACACCCCGATGTTCCAGCCGCACACCCCGGGAACCAGGGTGCTATCGGCCCCCTCCTCCCACTCCCCACCTACTCCAATCTGCAGCCTATCTAACCCCACACTCACACCCTCCCCTGCGCCACACCCACAATCACTCACCACCACACAGTCACGCCACACCCAACCCACCCACCATGCCCCGTGGGGGACACCCCAGGCGGACCAGAGGACAGCGAGCCCCAAGCAGCCCCCCTTGACCCAACACCCACAGAGCCAGCAGCCCACCAGCGCAGCCACCCCGGGACTCGGCCCCGAGGCACGCCCCTAAATATAATTTCAAGATTAAATAACATTCAAATGAATGAGTTAGAAAAAAATTTACCCCCCGCACAGTTGTCATGAAGGTAAACTTGACCTATTAATCCTAAAATGGAATTTTGTGCCAGGCTTTAAACATGTTGTAATTCTGCTGTGAAGTTGGCCTTTGTAACATGGGAGTCTATGGGGATTTGCTCTGTTTTGGAGCCAGTCCCTAGCGGATGAGGGGTGAATTTCAATTTTTTGATGACTGCCCCTAAGTGTGATTAATTTGAATTGATCTGGGATTTGTTTATCAGCATATATATGTGCCATTGTCTTTGACCAAAGAAGGTTGCTTTTAAAAAAAAAAAAAAACTTAATTTAATTGATAGTTTTAGTCATTTATGTTTGGCTGGGTGATTAATAACACATTTTTCTGTTGTGTCAAACTCAGGGCAAAATTTCTTTCTTCTATTTGATTTTAATTTTCCTTGTGACACTCCCTTGCCACATATGTGTTCGTATGCTGTTTATTTTAGATATTTATTTATGATTATTAAAATATTCTGTATACTGTATATCTAAATGGAACATCCATCTGTATAAACACCATTCAACAAATATTACAACAATATCTTTAATAACTTAGTTTAGGGCATTAGTATAAAACAACTCTGTAAGGGAATAGTGATATACATCAAATTAATTATAAACAGATACTAGCATATAATGTTTTGCCAATGGATATGATATTTAACTTTTCTTCTAATGTCCAAGATATTTAGTATTTTTTCTGGCTGAAGTTGCAATAAAAAACATCTGAAATGTAGAATTTTTTCAGCACTTCTCCTCCCATTTAAGAGTCACCCAGTCTCTGCTCCTTTAAGAAATAACCTATGTAACAACAAGCAATCTTTATATGAGAAGTGACTTATTGCCACTGTGTGTCTGCTACACAAAATGCCAGTGTTGGTGGCTGGTGGCACTGCTCAGCAGAAAATGAACTTGTGAGAGAAAAGCCTGCAAACTTTGTATCTCTGAAGACAGCAGTGTTGTTTCAAACTCCATACAAAGGGAGGGCATTGTATTAGACTGAGAAAGGCAGAATAGAAATGACTGTATGTTGGACTACAATGATACATATTCATTAGATTCAAAAGCAAATCATTCAGACAATGCTGAATGGCAGAAACTGAATTTGATGTTTCTAAAGCTAAGACATTCACAGATCAATGGTTTGTTGTTTTAATTTTAAGGCACAGGATGTGTTGAGGTCAGTCTCAGCGCTCAGCAGCTGCAAGAGGCCCACAGACTGAGCTTGTGAGTGTAGTCTTAACTTATATCCAGTAAATGACCTCTTATATTTTTGGCAAAGAACAAAGCTTCAAAGGAAAGTACAGTACTAAACTTGCACTGAGACACAAACTTTACTGCAAGTTGGATGTAAATGAGCAACTCTACTGAAACATGATAACAATACTAAAATAATATTTATGATTTATATATATATATATATATATATATATATATATATATATATATATATATATATATATATCAGATCTGACAAAAACTATGCAGAGGTAACATATTTTGCATCTTATATTCAGGTGTCAAAGAGATCTTTACAGCAACCTGACAACATAAAAGCAGCTTCTTTGTGTTGCCTAAAACTGGCTTTAAGCCATCAGTTAATGTCTGGTTAATGTATTTTGTTACGTACCCTTTTGTCTAGCGGAGTAAAAGGGAAGTAACACAGAAGTCGGAGAGAGGGATATACAATAAAACCCAGTCATTTTTTTTTTACAATAAAAGAAAGCAATCCATATACAATAAACAGAAATGGGTCAACCAAAACTATTCCTGAAGAAAAGAAAAAGCAAAATCTGACAAACTTTAAGCCCATGTAAACAAAAATACAAAATATAACTAAAAGTGTCCTTTTTCAGGTTTACATGCCCACACTGGTGGTTAACAAACAAGAAATGAAATGAAACTCAAGTTCACTCAATTACTCAGATTTAATTCATCTCCACTCAGCTCAGGGAGGATGTCAAATGCCTGAAACAGCTGCCATGAATGAGGGCAATCCAAGGTATTTGAAGGTGAAGCGTTGTCTTGATTGGTCTTTCACTGAAGATCAGTCCTGCAGCCAGTCACCGGAAAGCGCTGGCACAGGCTGACAAGCCTAGGGCCGCAACAATTTGCAGTTATAAGTGCCTAAAATCCCAATTTACTTTACTCACATAGCTTTGGAGACAAATTAGGGGTTAAAAAAAATCCTCATTTCATGGCATTAAACACAGATTTTCATTTTTTTTCTTTAACTTAAAACTAGTGTCATTTGGCATCGATGCTATTAGATTCCCACAGCAGATAGTGACATTATTCTGATAGCTCACCTTATCTTAAAGTAATACATTAAGTAAGCATAGTTACCAAACACTGCAATACCTGGTGGCAGCATCTGACTCTTCGGTTAATCTAAGTGTATAAAGCCAAAAGCATCCACATTTGAGAGCCAGATGGGATGGTGGAGGAACATTTGCAAGATTGTTAACCAAGAGATCTTGTTAAAAGATCTTTTTATTTATTATCTTATTTAAAAATGTATTTGGAAAAAAAGCAGCACATTAAAAACATAAAGCATCCATGACCTTTTTTCACAGAAGTGGTGGAGTCATCATAGATGAGAGATAAGAGAAATGTGATTTCTTTACATTAAATTTGAACACATCATGTAATTATGTCTGAAGAAGTCATGATTATTTCACATATTTTTGTGACCAGTCTCATTATCCATTTTAAAAATGCCACAGAAAATATGTAGATGTGGAACGAGGTGTGATGGGAAATTAATGGACAGTGGATCATGAGACAGAAATTCAAGTTTTCTTCTTTCCTTTGCTGTACGACAGACATTTACATGGTTGGGTTTAACTAACCGATACAACCTTACATGTTTTAATTAAGTAACTTTACAGACCACAGTTACACATGGTTTACCAAATGGAATTTTACAATTAATGCTACCATCAGATTACATAACTCTTCAATCAGTTCAGACATTTTTTCCCCAAACAAACTGCAACATGTACCTAAAATTGGCATCACTGTATCTCCATAAATGAATATAAATATCAAACTTAAAATGCAAGCAACAAAAAAGTCATCCCCTGTGCCAGGTCACATTCTCAGAAATCTGTGTCATTTGTCAGATCTGCATAGACGTATCAGCACAGCCTGATAAAAGCCCATAATAGCACGGAGGAAAAGTGTTAATGTCAATATACCCTGACTGAATAGCATTCATCTAAAACATGCAATCTCCAGCACCTGCTGCAGCATAGAGACCACTTTAGGCAATAATTGCATATTGGTTGTAGAGGGGGAGGAAGTGGCACGCTGTGAATCGGCACCTTTAAAGAGGTTGACAGAGCAATCTTCTCTGAAATGAATTGGAGGAGCACTGAGGCATGCCCACAGAGAGAATAGGAAGGGGGACAGAAGAGAGAAAAGCTTCTAAATGTTGAAAATTATTTGTATATTTCTCAAAGTATTAAGTCCCTTTTTGTCTTTATATTGTCCTTCCATGTTACAATTTAAGAATGAGCTCCCACTACTGCCCCATCAATGCACTTCCAATGTAAGAATTCAATTGGTTTGGATTTTAAGCTAAACTAAAGCAAGATCTTATGAATAAAAAGTGTCTGAATTTAAATGGCAAAATATTACTCAGTGGAAAAGCAAGAAAAAGCATCAGAACAACTGGTGTGTCACTGAGATGTGAATGGGATGGCAGTTTAACTTTAAGTAAAGATGCCAGCCTGATGATACACTCAGAAATAAACTAATTAAAATCTTAAGCAAAATAAAGTCTGGCCAGTTAATACCTTGAAACCCATGCATTTGCCAGAAGAATGATCAAATATGAAGCATGTCCACTAACCCGATTTGCCAAATGGTTTCTCACACAGAATAATGTGAGAAATTGTACTTGCAGACAGTTTAACACACAAACACGCACAAAATACATTCATTTTAAGAAATGGATTAAGTGTTTATCACTGACATTAGTGAACTTCAACCAAATAACCAAACCTTGCAATCAGAGTCAACCCATCAACAGCTGACAGGATTTGTCCTTTGGCTCCACACAGATACCTTAAATCCTGGCAAGATGGATCCTTTTGTGACACTGATCTAGCAAAATTGTAAAAAAAAAAAAAGCAGTGGAAGAGGTCAAACACCTTAATATTCTCAATTTCACAGAAAAGTTTTACTCTCTTGAGTAGATTTGTCTTCTGTAAAAAACAAAGAATTTTCTGGAGCACCATGTTCTTTGGTAAAAGCAGCTCTTAATGAGTCTTAACCTTTTTTTGTTCGGGACGGTGTACAGTTTTCAAATACTAAGCATATATCTTTTAACATTGAAACCTAATGAATTTACTTTAACAGCTTTTCTTTTATTTTTTCAAATGAATGAATACAGAGTTCAAAAAGTCTCTTTACAGTTAATTAATCAGTTATCAGTTTTTAATTACATTTGTGTATTTCGGATACACTGGTGATCGTTACGCTACGATCCATGTAAAGCTACGTTTACGCGGACAAATATTTCATCTATCTGATTTAAGTCAATGTGATCGGAGATTCCAGCTGACATGTTTACATGGACGCTACATAAAGTGTTGTATTTTTATGTTGGACAGATTTAATACGATATAAATGTTTTTGATGTGTGCAATGCTGACTAGCTTGAAAGAATAATGGTTTTCTTTTTCATTTTTTTTTTTTTTTTTTTTTTGCTCAATAATCATTAACTTTATGTTTCTAACAAAAACGTTGTATCTATTTTGCTGCCGCCATGTTTCAAGTCTTCCCTAAAACTCTTTACGTAGTTAAAGCTTGCACAGAAATAACGTACACGATTGGAATGAGTGTATACATAGTTATTTTTCCTGCGATCGTGAAAAGGTTTAAACCACCCCTGTCAACTGGATCAGCTGACATGTTTTCTTGACTTGGACGGTCGATCAGATCAAAACTGCTCCATGTAAACGCAGTTAGTGTTGCGGGATGTCGCACTGCAAGATACATGAAAACCTGCAGCTGCATCGAAGCAGAGAACCAAGGAGGTGTTTAATACTTCTTTTTGCTTCAAATTTTTCCAACAAACAACATACGTATTTATGATCTGTCAGTTAATGAGAGAAACACCTTATCTGGATAAACTGTAAACATTAATCTCAGAGACTGCTAGCATGAAGCATCTGTACCAGCTGACAGGGAAAAAAAATAAAATGTGGTAGAAGAAATATAAATATATATAAACATATAAAACTTCAATATATAAAACTATATAAAACTCCATGTTTTGCTTGTATCTTTTCAGTATCAGTCATGTGTTTATTTCATAATCTATGACATTGGCTTTTGACGCAAGCATGTGTATGTGCTGCAAACTCTTACCAGTACAGTGCATTTTGTTTTTTTGTGACACAAACACTGTTTAACAGACTGAACAGTTTCCTGTGCATAATTTTGTTTAGGTCTGTTTCCTCTCATCGATATGCTGGATTTTTTTGTCTGTGTATTACTTCTAGTGCAGCAGTGATGCTCATGCACTGACAGTTTAATTTAAGTCACACAGAATAAAAGAATCTTCAAAAGCAGAAGTTAAATTTGAGGTCAACAGCAGGGGGTTTCACAGAGGCTTTTTTTAATTAGACACATTCACTTAATAATTTATTTTTTTCCTCCTGGCATCACTTTCAAAACTCCACTCTATAGTTGGTTTTAGGTTTACGTCTATGAGGATGATGTTCCTATATGTAGCATATTACCTCTGACTCTTTTTCTTCTTTTCTCCCTTTAACATCATATTTGATACATACAGTTTCTGGGACCTTTTCCTTCACATAATGGTCAACATTTTAGTCAACAACCTTCTCTTTTCCATCTCAGACATCCTTCTTGGAGTGTTTTGGGCTTTTATTAAAAGATTTCAGATTTCACCATTCATGACTGTACAGGACCTCTTTAGCATAAAAGAGTCCTTATTAATCCCACTTGCAGCAAATTCATGATGCATTTTATAGCTTCTATACACTTATTCATTTATGGGACATTTTACTGCTTGTGACCTCAGATGCTTCTCTTATTGCTTTGTGCAAGTCATTTTCTTCTGCAAGGCACCAGCCATTAAGTCACTGAATTAGTAACACGAAATGTTTGAAGCCCCTGAGAGCATTGACCTCTGAACCCTTTGGCCAGTGCACACTTGAGTGAGTGTGACTGTGTGCGACAGCATGGGGTTAACCAAAGAATAAATGAAGTCTACTGGTACCTTGGATAATTAAGCCATTTGTTGCAAGGTCACTGCAGAGCAACCCCCCCCCCCCCCCCCCCCCTCCCCCCCCAAAAAAAAAAAATCATGTGATTTCAACAGCCAGAGCAAAGCAACAGGGTAATTGATTTATTGCTTACAAGGATTTAAGTCATTTTGTAAATTTGACATAAATTTTTAGTAAACAACAATGTTATTAATCTGAAATTGTTTTCGTGTTTAAGCATATCTTTCCTGAACTGATGACGCCATAGCCCCGCCTCTTCCTTGACAGCTATGGCCGCTAGAGCATAGTTTTGATTTTGACATTGGTGGGGACATAAAATTGGTCCACAGAGCAACCAGCCAACACGTGTTTTATTGCAATTATGATAGACGTTTAGTAGCACAATTGTATAATTGAATGGATAGAAAATCTAAACAAGCAGAAATTTATAATGTGAATAATTCTATTCAGTGACCCTGAATACAGGTCTGTTTTAGGTAATGATTTCTAGGATTTTATAAAATGATGACATCTGTTGGCAGATTTACTGTGTATCAGTATTGTCCACACCAAGCAATACTTTTACAAGCAGAAATGTTCTTTAATCCTTCAGTACAAGAAATCCACTACTTATATTAATAAACTTAATGAACATTTGAAGGAAAATGTGAACAATAACAATAAACCGTTGTTTTCTTCTTATCTTATGTGAGAATTTGTTATGTTAGAGGAAATTTTCATAATCTTTTTCTTTTCTCATTTTAATTGCAACCCATGTTAAAATTATTATGGTCCTTTTTTGCAGGGATCCACATGAGACAACTTTATTTTAGTCTGTCGAATATTAGGTCAGATAAACACTTCAGTATGTGGTATTATAACTTTTATTTGATTTTATTGAATTGTGTAGCTCAAGTTACATCTCTTAGAACTAAAGCTCACCTTCCTCATCATCTTCTCTCTCTGAACTCACTACAGCTTCGATACTGTCACCTGACAAAATAACACATTGATTCATGATAAAGAAACATGTTTCTGGCTTAGTGGCTGCTGTTATCACCATTATTCATGACATAATGACACTGGGAAACTAATTTCTTTGTGACTTACACTTTTACATTGACTCACTCTAAAAGACCTCCTGATGTCCTCCTTTCTTTTCTTCATTCCTGAAGTTCTGGCTGAAGACAACCACCGTTAGCACTGCTGACACAACCCATACTCAGCGCTAACCAAGAACTAGTCTGAACAGAATGACTGACTGCGTTGACAGCCAATCATATAGCAAAAAACAAAAGCGCGGAGCCAATCAGATCAGTTTAAATAGTTAATAAGGTGGAACTTATAGCAGCGCTGCTGCTGAGAGAGCGCAGTAAAGTCTGAGTTATATTTTTGCAGCATCTGCATGCGGTCCGCTACAGCGTAGCTGACTCTGGTGAGTTTGCTCTCAGGCGTAGGGGATATGCGTCATTTTGGTTTCATGTTGCAGTTTCTCCTCAGAATCTGAAGGTGACAGCAGGGGTGGTATCGGCCGGTAAACTCCCCAGGTTGGAGTTTTTTTGATAGTTCATTTCAGTTTGGTAAGTATTTTCTGTTTTAAAACAACAATAGCATCCAGTATGTACTGGATCCAGTAGCATTCAGTGTCTTTATTAGCTTGTGGAAGCAAATGAAGAAAAACATTGATCAGCCTCTCATCAACTTGATCCACAGGTTATTGTTTTTAAAACTGTGGTTACCACACAAATTCAGCGAGAAGATCCAGATATCCAGCAACACGTGATCCTAAACTGACCAATCACAAGAGAGTATCTCCTCATAACCGTCTGCATAGCAGGGGTGCATGTCAGGTCTAGAAGACGGTGATGACGCAGATGCAGACACTGCTCAAGTATAAATCCGCCTTAACTCTTAGCTGTCCTTCGCCACGAAAAATGGTAGGGACGAATAAGGACTTGCTGGATATTGGTAGGGACATGTCCCTATCGTTCCTACCCAAATGTACGCCCTTATGCGAAACAAGACGCAGTGTCGCACGGTTCATTCACTGCTCAATGACATGCAGTGATGAGGGGAGATATTTCAGCTCCACAAACAGCAACAGTGCACAGTTTGATATGTGTGTGAAACCAACAAACTTTATTAAACATCAAAGAATCTAGCATAACACAGAAAAAGAGGTGATGAGGCGAACTAAAGACAGAAACATGGTTAACAGAAGACACAAGTGCTACAGTTCTTAATGAAACAGTACCTCCTCATTTTAGTTTTATGAATAAATGTCGAAACGGGAGGAAAGGGGGAGGAGAAGCTGCCTTATTTAAAGATTCATTCCAGTGTGAAGAGATTTCATTTGCTGATTTTACTTCTTTTAAATATCTTAGTTTTATTTTAAGGGGCATTCCTAAAATCCTATTTCTAATCATCTACAGACGTCCAGGGCATTGTGCAAATTTTATTCCTGAATTTTCTGAATTATTGTCATTATCTCTACTGATTTTAACCATTTCATCTTAACTGGGGATTTTAACATTCACATAGATAACATGACGGATGGTAATGTCAAGGAATTTTCTTCCATATTGGACATGTTTGGTTTGTGGCAACATGTAAAAGAACTGACCCACATTCGAGGTCACATTCTGGACCTGGTTATTTCAAGGGTGTTGATATTTCTTCTGTTGCGGTCGCTGACTTGGCCTTGTCTGACCATTTTTGTATTTTGTTTGATTTACTGATCACTCAGAATGTCCAACCAACCTGCTCCTCGGTTAGAAAGAGGTTCATTAATGAAAGAACAAGTGCTAAGTTTGTGGAGGCCATAGCTATGTTACCAACAACCAGTGCAGAGTCAGTTGATGGACTCCTGGATCATTTCAATCTGAAAATCTTGAATGTAATGGATGCTGTTGCACCAATAAGAATCAAGAGCACTTTGAGCAAACAGAAAACACCATGGAGAAACACCACTGTGGTTACCAGCCTAAAAAGAGAATGCAGAAAAACCGAGCGGAAATGGTGGAAAAATAAACTTCAAATTCACTATGAGCTGTACAAACAAAGCCTGCGTAACTATATCAATGAGCTGTGCAAAGCCAGAGAGCTGCATTTATCTGAAATGATTAACAGGAATGTCAACAATTCTCGCACTCTGTTTGCTATGATTGAAAAACTTTCAAATTCTCCTATACAGATAAGCCCTGAGCTCCTTTCCACTGAGAAATGCAACCAATTTGCCAACTTTTTTAGCCAAAAAATTAAAACAATTAGGCAAAATATTAATTCCACACAGTCACACAAGAAAACTAGTCTGTGTTTAAAACCCGGAAATAATTCTGATGTTATGTCGCAATTTAATATGGTTGATTTAAAAATCCTACAAGAAACAGTTTGGCATTTGAAATCAACAACATGCACTCTGGACATGATACCATCTGACTTTTTAAAAACAGTTTTTACCTCAGTAGAAAGTGATCTCCTACTGATAGTTAACAGCTCACTGGCATCAGGCATTTTTCCCAAGTCACTAAAGATAGCTGCTATTAAGCCACTCCTAAAGAAAAGGACTCTAGATGCCTCTATAATGAACAACTATAGACCTGTCTCTAACCTCTTTTATTTCCAAGATTATTGAAAAAGTTGTATTTCACCAGCTTAATGACCTTTTAAATGAAAGTGGAAATCTTGATAAATTTCAGTCCGGCTTTCCGACCTTATCACAGCACTGAAACAGCTCTGGTCAAAGTGTTAAATGACATTAGGTTGAATACGGATTCTGGTCAAGTATCAGTCCTGGTTCTGTTGGATCTCAGTGCTGCGTTTGATACTGTAGATCACAGAATCCTGTTGCACAGGCTGGAAAACTGGGTTGGACTTTCTGGAGCGGTCCTTAACTGGTTCAGGTCCTATTTAGAAGGCCGGAGTTATTTTGTTACGATCAGCAGCTATGAATCTGAGCGAGTGGCCATGACTTGTGGAGTCCCCCAGGGGTCAGTCCTTGAAACTGAGATTATTCTGTTTGGTAGCAAAGAGAAGAGGGTCAGCACTGGCAAACACCTGGAGACTCGGGCTCTTAAAATCACCGACCAAGTTCGTAACCTTGGAGTGTTGATAGGCTCAGACCTGACTTCCAGCAGCCACATCAAAGCTGTCACTAAGACAACTTTTTACCAGCTCAGAAACATCACCAGAATTAAAAGTTTAGTCTCCCAGAAAGACTAAGAGAAACTCAGCCATGCATTCATCTCCAGTAGGCTGGATTACTGTAATGGTCTTTTAACAGGACTTCCTAAAAAGAGCATTAAACATCTGCAGCTCATCCAGAACGCTGCTGCTAGAGTTTTAACCAGGACTAAGAGATCTGAACACATCACACCAGTTTTGAAATCTTTACACTGGCTTCCAGTCAGTCACAGAATAGATTTTAAAACCCTTTTGATCGTTTACAAATCCCAGAATGGTTTAGGCCCAGAATACATCTGTGATATGTTCAGAGAATATAAACCTAGCAGAGCTCTTAGATCCAAAGACTCTGGTCAACTAGTCCAGACCAGAGTCCAGACTAAACATGGAGAAGCAGCATTTAGCTGTTATGCTGCAAATAAGTGGAACAAACTGCCAGTGGAGATTAAACTTTCACCAAATTTTGACATTTTTAAATCCAGGTTAAAAACATTTCTTTTCTCATGCGCCTTTGCATGAAATCTGCACTGAAACTATTTAACTTATCTTGTTTTTAATCATTTCAATGTAATTTATTATCTTATTGTGATTATGTGTTAATACCTTTTATATATCTGTAATGCCTTTGTTTTATGTAAAGCACTTTGAATTGTCCTGTACATGAAATGTGCTCTACAAATAAACTGCCTTGTCCTTGCCTTATTACTGACAGACCTGTTAGTGATTTGTGAGTCTTTTTGTGTCATAAATAAAGTCATGGAAAGCTCTGCAGATTAGAAAGTCTGTTTGAAATCTTTGCATTAAATAGAAATAAATTTCAGTTTATTGTAACTCCTAAGTAGTTATTTATATTTTTATTCTTTACTATAAAGGAAACAGCACTGTCATTATCAGCCCTTCCAATCCATTTTCTTAAAATAAATCAATTACAGCATTTAATATATGTTTTTTTATGTTCTTCATTTAGATAGAGCCATTCAAAGTATTTTCCAGGGAGTGAAATTTTTCTGTTTAAGTTGTGACCATTAAAAAATCCGAATGATAATTACCGATAGATCCAGCTCCCCAGTTCCACAGGAGATGCAGAGTAAATCCCGAACACCAGCGGAACTCCGCTGTAATTGTCTTTATGACCTTCACAAACACACACAACCGTTTCACCTGAGAGTGTGTATCCTTCAAACAGCCAGAATCCCGGTCATAAAATCACACAGCGAAGCTCCTCTCCAAACATGGGAGGAAACGAAGGGAGGTTAACAAAACCCAGACAAGAAGTTTCATTTGTTTTATCTCACAAAATCTTCTCCTTTTTTCTGTTTTTTTTTTTTTTCTTTTTTTTTTTTGGTTTGTGTGATGTTTTCAACATAGACAAACGGTGCTCTCGTCTTTATAGGTGTGAGGTTTGGAGTATAAGACAACTTAAAGACTATAGAGCTTTTTTTTTTTTTACTTTTTATTTACTGTAGTTGCATGGCATCTTTGGAAATCGACAATTTCCTACAGGATCAGTAAAGATTTTCTTGACATTATTTATTATTTGTTTCCTCATCTATTCTCTTGTACTTTTACACATTTATTATTTTTTGTAGAAACCCAATCTTCCTGTACAGACTTGTGTCATCCATAGAGGAACACTTCCAAAATAACATTGTGTAGGAGTTGAGTCTGACAGATAAACTGGGAATGAATTCGGATAAGTTCTGGGTAGAGCGGGGTGGCGAAAGGATGGAGGAGGTGGGACAGTATGTGGCTCACATAATATTCTGTCATACAGACACCCGCAGTCAATTTTCCAATGCTAAATTTATTCATTTTAATGCAAAACTGGAGTAGAAAAACTGATATTCTGTCATATTAATTTGCACTTAATTAAACAACTTCAAGATTTAGACACTAAAAAAGTGTAAAAAAGATTTAACCTAATAAACGTAGCTCCTTATTATTCAGCAGTATACATCAGCTTTGGTGTGATCAGTATGTTTAGATTTTATTGTATTTCTGGCTCTTTTTTCAAATTAAAAAGTGAATAAACTAATGATATGATCTACTTGAACATGCATTTACTGTCTCTGTACATCTGTCCAAAGAAAAAGGACATTTTTAATTTACTGAGAGCTGAGTGGATTAAATCTTTTGGGGTATAAAATCTATTCATACAAATTTATAAATACAAATAGTGAATGCAAAGTTTTAGATGGATGGATGGATTAAATTTGAGGCTTGTTCTGTGGTGTTGGGTATGGAACTGAAATAGCAATATATTTTTTAACTCAGCTCTGTAAAAAGGTAGAGGAACTTACAACACACACCTCGATACCGCACTCATCTTCATCATCTCCATCAGCAGATTTGTCATTAATGATGCATAAACTCTGCAAACTGTTTTACAGTGTTCATAAGTTGATTTCCATGTCCTAGATTTCTGGAGACATGTATGCATTTCCCTGTTATTTTAGAATCAATTATTAAGAGAGGTTATGAATTTACAATGAGAGTAACATGTTGAATTTTAAAAAGGGAACAGGAGACACAAGTAATGTAATTACCTCACTGACATGCTTCTGATAACAGGAATACAGCAGTTCACATATTCCTTTTTTCATGTTGTTGGTATATTTCATAACATGCATAAACATAATTTTAAAGAATAGAAAGTTAGAGCTTAAAGAGAGTATAAACAGAGCACTTGGCTAATATGGAGTTAAGTATTGATTGTAATTTATTATATTGCTGATTAAAGTAATATTAACTGTGACACTTAAAACTGGTACCAGAAAAGTTGCAAAACAGTCACATTTTGTTTGTTTTTGTTATTTGGGTCGATAAGACGCTTTACTGATAACTTAAGAAATAATCCTAAACGAATCTTGAAGCCATAACCTTTCGTTTGCTAGTTCTGTGCTGACACATTTCT
Organism: Melanotaenia boesemani; assembly: GCF_017639745.1. Lineage (NCBI taxonomy): Eukaryota > Metazoa > Chordata > Actinopteri > Atheriniformes > Melanotaeniidae > Melanotaenia > Melanotaenia boesemani. The sequence continues at coordinate 11,955,085 of NC_055688.1, forward strand.
TAGTACTAGTGATTTGTTTTGTTTGCCATCACTGACCAGGGCACTGGGAACTGCTGCAAACTGCTGGTTATCCTCTTATAGCAGTCAGAGAAGCACCAGCTGTAACAAGAGGAAGAGGAACAAGAGGAAACTTCATTCTATAGAGGTGGTTGTCCAGCTCCAAGGCTTGTTGGAATCCTTTTAATTTAATTTATTTTAAGTTAATTTAATTTGTTTGCTTGTTGTGTTTTGTGTTTTGTGTGTGTGTGTGTGGGTGCTCTTCATTTTGATTTCCTTTACTATTTGCTGCTTTGTTATATTTAATAAATCATTGTGGCTAGGTGTTAAAATACTCAGTGGAATACATGCTGACATTTTCCATGTTGCCATGGTGACATGTCCCGCAACTATCACTTTACCAGCTCAAAAAACTCAAGTCCAGAGTTTCTGAACAAGTCCAGAAGTGATGCTCTTGAGGGCATATTCAAGCCCTGAGAAGAGAAGCAGCAACCTCCTGACAGCGTCAGTATGTGACAAGCTAAGAGTAACAACAGGTTCGCTGGCAATCTAGATTTCATGTAAAAAGAAATTACACTGCTGGTTATTTAAGATAAAACCAAAAGTAAAAAAAAATGCAGCGCAAAATGAGACGGAAGAACCTGAAAATCATCTTAATATGAACAGCAAAATTTCCCCAATAACTAGCATGAGATTTAGCAAAGTCTAAATGTTTATTTTGTTTGTTATTGTGCAGCTGACAATGAAAAGTTCTGAATTATATACCTGACAGAATAGAAGTTAAGGAAAGTTCAGGTAGGGTGATGGAGAGGAAACAGCCTGGAGGAGTAAAGGGGAAAAAACATTTCATATTGAGGACATGTTAGCTTGCATATTATTGTTACGGTTTGTGGGAAGACAGGCAGGAACCAGGAAGGAGAAGACGGTGGATTCTGAAAAGTTGTAACAAGTTTATTTTTGAGTGGTTACAGAGTCCTTGAAAATTACTGAGGCAGGGGGTGGTGGCAGGGTATGGGATAAGCTTTGTGCCACTGGGGAGCGAATCTGAATTCTTTATATTTGAATTTGAATCATTCAATTTGAATCTGAATATGCCTGTTTGAATAATTGCTTTAAAAAACTGAATCCAAATGACCATATTTGATATTGAATCTTTGTTTTTTTTTTTATGTGTATTGTGGTAAAGTTGAAACTTTTGTATTTGAAAAATTCAGATCTGAAATTCAAATTCAGATCTGAAATTCAAACTTTTGTGCCACACATCCGGGACCTGACGTGAGGCAAAACTAGTCGATCGCAGATGGAGTAACGTCAGTTTTGTGCAGTTGTTCTCAACAGCTACAAGCAGAGGGAGGGCGAGGGGAGGGTGGCGGCGGGGAGAGAGAGAGAGAGAGAGAGAGAGAAATGTAGAAACTCTAAGATCCAGGTCAGCCACTTTCGCTACAACGGCAGTTAATGTTTCTTCAATGGCACTTACGTTTCGGTAGCGGTAGTTGCCGTTTCCTCAACGGTCTCAGCGGTTTGCCACTGTGGGCTGGTTGCAGACTTTTCACATTAGTGGTAACTCCTAATACAAGAAAAATATGCGTAGGTTTGCACAGATTAATGGCAAGTGCCATTGAAGAAACAGTAACTGCCATTGTAGCGAAAGTGGCTGACCTGGATCTTAGCGTTTCTACATGTCTCTCTCCCTCCCCGCCGCCACCCTCCCCTCTCCCTCCCTCTGCTTGTAGAAGTTGAGAACAACTGCACAAAACTGACGTTACTCCATCTGCGATCGACTAGTTTTGCCTCACGTCAGGTCCCGGATGTGTGGCACAAAAGTTTAAAATTCAGATCTGAATTTCAAATTCAGATCTGAATTTTTCAAATACAAAAGTTTCAACTTTACCACAATACATATAAAAAAAAACAAAGATTCAATATCAAATATGGTCATTTGGATTCAGTTTTTTAAAGCAATTATTCAAACAGGCATATTCAGATTCAAATTGAATGATTCAAATTCAAATATAAAGAATTCAGATTCGCTCCCCAGTGGCACAAAGCTTATCCCATACAGGGCAGCAGGCCAGAATGAACAGCTTGTGGTTGGTCCTTCAAACTGGAAAACAGCATTCCTCTGTAAGGTAGGTAAACAAGACAAAACTTTTACGAGCGAGACTGTACACAAGAACTCAATGAATCTCCTAATGGCCGGACTAGTACCACTAGGGTAAGGACAGGATCTGGCGATGAGTAGACTGCAAACTGGCTCTTAAATAGGCTGGTAATGTCAAACAGCAGCAGGTACGTAGCATCACCCATTACTGCCAGGTGAGGAGAATCTCCAGTTAACACCAACACCATGCCCAGTTGGATCTCTGAATCACAAAAGTAAAACACAATCCTGACAATTATAGTATTCCACTTCTCTAGCGACAGATGTACAGATTCTCTCTGGGGACATAAATATTTCAGAGAATTGTTGTTAGTTTCAGTCTACTGGGCTGGACAAGCCAGCAGCAAAAACCACAAACACAATTCTTTTTAAAAAGAAAAAGAAAGGTTCATGAGTTCAGATGAAATAAAGTCTATAAAAACAATTTGGCTCAATGATTCAGTGTTTTGTTGCATGTACAGAAAGCCTTTTGATTTTATTTGAAATTTGGAAAATAAACTGGAACATTTAAGGTGTCAGGATAGGTTTGTCACTTCACCTTGTATAATTAGATAAATGAAACTGTGTCATCTGCTTCACTTTGGCCTCCGTTAAACAAAGAAGTTATTATTATTCAATCGGTTATAAAGTTTCATATGGGGGGGGGGGGGGGGGGGGGGGGGTGAATAGAAAAAGCGTTATTTTTAAAATCAAAGATTAAAAATAAATTGGAGTGGAAAAACTTGTCAGTAAATGTAAATAAAATTAGAGTCAGAACAAGATTAATGACGAGATGATGTTTCTTTAGTGGAATTTTTCAGCCATAACTTATTACACGTCAACCAGACGATTTTCAAAATACAACATTTTCATCCTTTTCCTTTTTGCAAGCACATATCACTTTCCTCCTCAAAAAGAATACTTAAACACGCTCCAAACCACTGACACATTTATCTCCAGTCTGAGCTATGCTGTGCTCTGAAAAGACAACATTATAGTTGTCTTTTTAATGCCGTGTAGCCTTGAAACTGCCAAGTGAGCTCCTCATATCATGGGAGGTCACTCATCTGAATCACACACTTTGGCTGTCATCTGTTTGTGTTTGAGCCTGAGGACAATGCACAAGGAAGACTTGTCCAAAGTGACAGGAAAAATAGAGGATCTCTATTTACACCAAAAAGCTTTAGGCACATCGGGTCATTATAGGATTGCTGCAAGTTCTGGAAACTGACACAAGCAAAAACACACACACACACAAGAGATGCACATCATAGAGACACTATCTGACATGGAAAGCTGCACTAGTAAAAACTACTGGCAGAAAGCTGAATTAGTCTTTTAAAATGTTACGTGGATAATTGAAGAGACCGAAATTATGAAAAACACCAATTAAGTGCACAATATCATTTTTTTCAATAAAATATTCCAGAAAATTATCATTAAATCATTTCTGTCCACAGAATCTACAACCCAACCAGGCACAAGGACTTAATAAATAATGACATTCATCCTGTGTAATATTCATCACAGCCAGGATCTTTGTTAATATTCTTTGACATTACTGATTAGCACTAAACATGAAGCACAACTTTTGCTGTAAGTTTTGCAGGATTGTATTAAAATAATTCAAAGACAAGTGAGTTGTTTTGTTCAGGAAAATGACAACATCCTGCATGTTCACAAGCGTGTGAGACTCTCTTATCAGGGAGTGTGCAGATGACTTGTTACCCAGCAGCCTGTAATGATTGTGCACACTTGTTCGTCACATTGATTCATAGTACTCACGCACAGAATAGTTTGAACTTTCCATAGATTCTGACCCACCATGTAATTGAGCCTTTAAGGGAACCTTCAAGTCAGTAATTTCATAGCAGTCCATCAAGTGAAGTCATCATTACTCATGTCTGAGGAGGACATTTCCATGGCATCTAGAGGTGTTCAGCCTGACCCTGAATTTGCTTTGAATGGTGTAGAGATGGGCTGCGCGTTTGCGTTGCGGTTAGCACATTCTTCTGGTTCGTGTGTAGAGTCTTTGACAGCTCCATGACATACATGTGAGGTTAATTGGTCACTCTAAACTTTAAATGTGAGTGGTTGTTTGCCTCTCTGTGTTGGCCCTGCAGTGGACTGGTGACCTATCCAGCCTGTATCCTCCCAATACCTGCTGGGATAGGCTCTACCCCCCAAGACCCTGCACTGGAATAAGCAGGTTTAGAGAATGAACGGATGGTCTAACGATGTCTCAATTAGGAGTTAATTGTAACATCTTTCTTTATATTTTAGTAAAAGATTAACATGGTGAACTGTTCAGTAAAATGTGTGTTTGGCTCACATTGAGCAAAATTCACACCTCTCAATAAGGACCAATAAGCCATTTAAAATAGTAAGGTTTAAATCTTTCTATGTTGTCTTAAAAACAGCTAATCCTGTAGATAATAACAGTCATTTTAGTTGTCAGAAGGCTGGCTGGAATTGCTGATCACCTGCTGCCACACAGAGTTGTTTAGATTATTATGGGGCTTTATTATTTTGAACCAAACTAACAACATGAGACACTGCTGAAGTGATAACGTTTTAAAAGGAGTAGCCTAAAGCTATGGTCAGAATACACAGCATTTTTCCACAAAACAATTGTCTGATGTCAAGGTAATGTGATTTAAAACTATTCTGTTCTATGTAGAGGAGATCTAATGTAATCAGTCTTTGCATTTTGATGCTGACCATGACATTCACAGCAGACTATCTGCTTCTCAAAGCCAAAAGACTTAACAGCCACAATTTTTAGAAGGTGACTATAGGTTCAGTCCCACTTCAAAGACAACTTATTTTCCTTTTACATGAATAGCATTAGCTAAGCTACACTGGTCATGGTTCCATCAAACTGTTAATGTTAACTTAATCTGAAGCAATTTTTTAAGTGTGATTAATCACAAGCGTGAAAATCGAGCTGATGGCAAAAAAAAAAAAAAAAACACATTTTTCCATAAAAGGGAGTTTTATGTGATTCAGCTTTATCTCAGAACAAAGGCAGAAAAAAAGCACCTTATGCAAGCTAGAAAGGTCCCCATACTGTAAAATTTTTTATCTTACACAAGCTGACACAAACTTCTTTATTAATTAACAGCAAATAAAATGGTATCTTAACAAAAGCAGATCTGGAGGTCTTGTTTTGAGGAGTAACAGAGCACCATGCCAGTACTATTCTATAAATATGCAGACGTGCTAATTTCCCTTCAATCTTACCAAAGGTACATGTGAAGTTTAATCTCTTCTTGTGTAGATTATCATTACTCACAAAACTGAAATTCATCCAAATTACTTCTGCTCTCTGTGACTCATGAGCTCACACACAAGCATGCACCAAAAATACTTGGCGCAAAAGTAATACCCCACCCTGTGATTGGAAATTACGGCCAACAGACCTCTGTTTTCAGGTTCCATGATTGCCAATTATGTTTTACCCAGCTTCTATTCAGTGACTGAGTGAAGTGCCTTTGCACGAGTTTTCACAGTTGGTATCCTCACTGTTCATTATTGCCACATTATCATTCCAGGTGGTGAAATATTGATTTTGCTAGTAATTGTGTCGAAATCATTCCCATAAATTTGATCAGCAGGACATGTGTGGACATCCTGAGAGGAGGGAGCTGAATTTTTAAAGAGGACCCCTTCCCCCCTCCCAGTTGCTCTTTGTGGATGCGCGCATTAATGTTGCAAATGTATGCGCACGCACAAACACACATTAACATTTCTGTGCTGGAGAATTGATTTATTGAAATGTTATCCACAGGGTTAAAGCGACTGTTCATTTGGTATCTGTGTTAATTATAGTTTATTCACGATGGATGTATTTTTCCCCCTCTTGAATTATTTAACATCCACTTAGTCTTTTAGTCTTCTATGTTTAATATAAAGACAACATAATTTAAAATTTTGATTTTATTTATTTTTTTTTTCTTCTATATTTATGTTTTATCATTTTGCTTTGTGAAAATAAATTTGTGCTGCTTTTGTGGCCGGGTCACTACTGGAAAATTTCTAATCTTAATGTGGTTTTCTAGGACAAAAGAAAAATACCTTTACATCCTAATACAAGTAAATACAAGACTACTAGTATAGTGTGTTGCTTTTGCCACAATTAATGACTTATTTTTATTAACTTATTACCCAATTTCTCACCCATTCATGAAAACTGATATATTTTTTTTTGTTTTTTTTGTTTTTTTTTTGTAGTCCTGTTAACATACTTTCCAAGACCTCTAAACTGTCCAGTCCCAACATTTAGCCACTGAAATTTATTTTCTCATTTTTGTATTTTGACTGGACAGTTTCTCAGTAAAATTATAAAATTATGATTAAAATAGTTTTAATGCATTACTGCTTTCATATGTCAACACCAATAAATTTTGAAGGATTGTTCTACATTTGCTTTCACACATGTATATTGATTTTCTCACAAAGATGCACCGTCATCACTTGAAACTTGATATTATGCATGACTTCAGGCAAAATAAAAACTGGTACATAACAGCATGAAGCAGCAGAGTCACTTACTCACAGTAAATTCTCCAGAAAACATGGTGCTAAGTTCATACATTGAATTTTGCTGTTGATATTCCAAACATTTTATTAGGACACTGGACAGAGAATCTCAGCATGAAGTCCAGAACAAATGCAGTGTTCTCACAACTTGTAGAGAAGCATCTCTATGGCATTTAATGAAAACAAAGATAAATGCATCAGATACTCACATTAACATCAAAATGACTTAAATGAGGCCAGTTTGTTGAATACCTTTAGTTTCAGCTGCAGATGAATTCACTCATACAAGGCAACCACAACAACTGACACGATTTGTGTGTTTCATCACATCAGAGAATCAACACACCAGAAAGACATGGACTGGTCCAACCCAATTTTCTAATGAAAACTTAACGTTCTCAAGCCAAACCCCCATCATGACAAACATCATGTTCTAATAACTAGGTGAGGAATATTTCAGCGAATTCACAAAAATTAGAACAATCATTGCAGCTCCTGCTGATCCAACCTCTTGAGGATGATGACTTTGACTGTCTGCTATTTAGTAGACACCAAGGCAAAAAAAAAATTGTGGGATTTGTCAGATTGTTGAGCGTGCCTGGGAGTGGATCAGATCCTGTGTAAAAATCAGGGCATATTAGTAATAAATCTATTTGAGTGTAGTACTGAATAATGAATGTTTTCCATTTCTAACAAAAACAGGATTAAAATTAAATCTTCAAAAGCTAAAGTATGAAAAGTTACACAGGTTGTTTGGCCATCAGCATACGACCCACTAAGGTTAAAAACTACTAGTTTTAAGTGACAATTTAAGTTAGCATAGATATTGATTCTTTAGCATGTGGTTCAGGATAATAAACGTCTTACTTTGTTTTTATTTTTAAAGGGTCTTTCATGGTTTTATGGCTGGATAGCCCAGTTGGCAGAACATCTGTCTCCCATGTGGGAGATCAGAGTTCGATTCCCATAGGAGATAAATATTAACGCATTCCAGTTGGGTCCTTCGGCAAAACCCTTAATGCCACTGCCTAATCACTCTAAATCGTTTTGTATAAAAGCGTCTGCTAAATACCTGTAATGTAATGCTAATTTAAAGAATAATGAGGTTATGGAACAATCATTGATAAAAGAAACATGAATTTTCACTTTGAAACAGTGATCTGTTTTTTTAAATGAACAACTCGGGGGTCTACCTGGATTCTATTTCTCTGTGTTTTTATGCAAATTATTAAGAAGTACACCAGTCTTTGCAGTCAAACCCATAATAACAAAAAACTCTGTAACTGGAAGCCGTTTAATATCTGCGAGGTGGAATAACATGGAGCAGTCATGCACAGCTAATTATAAATGCTTGTATTAATAACTGAAAAGTTCAAACATTTTTATAGTCAGATATTATGCAGAATGTGTAAAATATTATCACACATAAAGAAAGCGAGAGAGAGAGAGACCCTTTTGTTAAAGCTGCACAAGATTTTCACACTTTGGCACCCTCTACCAATGGCTAATTTGGCATCTGTCTTGCGCCCTGTCTCTTCTCTAAGCTCTCTCTAGTGAATAAAAGTCAGTCCGATGTTGACTCTTGTGTCTTGCTCTGTCATGTTGTTTCTTTCTTTCACTTGCTTCCTCTGATGATGTCTTCTTGGTTTCTTTGCTGAATCATCAGTGCATGTCCAAAAGTGGGCAGTGTGTTCATATCCCATTACTGGTGTGTAATGTGGTGCCTAAAGCAAAACACAGCTGTCACATGATGCTCTGGGCTGGAAAACAAACTTGTGGAGTGCGGTTTCGCAGTCTTGAAACATTGCAGGGAACATTAGGAATGTGCATAATGACTGTCAGCGTGCCTTAAAAAACAGTCGAAAGCACAGAATTTTAAAGTCAGAAACTTAAATTGTATTTCTCAGTTTTGGTCTCAGTTTTAACATCCTTTTCAGAATGTTCGTGAACACAGCTGAAGGGCCATTGAAAATTAAAAGGAAGTTATACATGTAGCCTGAGCGTGTGACACTTTTTAAAAAAGTTCTTTTTTTTATCTAACTCTAGTGATCACCTAGTGTACTAGAATTTCTCTATTACTTGTGGAAAACATGCTAATATGATGCTTACAAAGGGAAAAAATTCAGCCTGGTCTCATGAAACAGGGAATTAATAATACACCGAGTCATGCTGGCTGAGTATTGTCACTGTGCAATTTTTTTGCACATTTCTCCCCTTGCAATGTGAAAGGATGACTTTGCAGCCCTGTGGGAGAGGACCACTCAAACCATGTGGAGTGCTATTTTAACACTTTAAAATTACATGCAAAAATCATAAAATGTGGATGAATGAAAAAATTTGTGCTAATGACATATTAATTTTACACAATACCATTAAGACACACTGATTTAAAAAATTATTTGACCATTTATTTCAGGCACACCTGCTAGATAAAGTAAGTAAGTAATTTGTTTACTTAGCACCTTTCAAGCACAACTGCACCAAGGAAACAGTTTAAAAATGCAATCAAGCATTACAATAGTCTAAAACATTAAAATAATCTAAAACAATTAACAGAACTAAAAGTTAATGACAGTGAAATGTACTGATAAAACAGTATGATTATTCAATATCAAATTAAAAAATAAAAATGTAAAAAAATAAAACTGATCCGAAATGGCTGCAAAAGACATGAAGTAAACTATGACCCAAGCAACCAACTCGTTTTTCGCTGCCAGAGGGTGCATTGTTACCCTCAGTGCGATAGATCTGTCCATTTCTCCTAAGTACACACAGCGAAATTTAGCATGTCAGCCCGGGTGTTATATTTACATCCCTACCAAGCAGATTTGGAGCCAATAAATTTCTGCAGCTCCTGCAGAGTCCTTAGACTCAGTGCCAACTGTATCCTTTCCCACTGAAGACAGCAGCTAGATGTAAGTGGGCGTTTGTAAGGTTTTTCTTTATTTACATTTACATGAAGTCATTTAGCTGATGCTTTTATCCAAAGTAAATTACGAGCGAGGACCAATAACGACCCCGTACAGTTAGGGAGCCTGGCATGAATCACTGCAAAATCTATTTAAAAGACAGCGTATGTGTAGAACAGGTAAAGAAGTTTAAAGTAAGTTTAGACAAATCTAGCATCTGTTTTGTGGGCCGCTATTACATAATGAGGACAAAACTGAATGTATTGTGTTCGGCGACAGAGTATCACATGGCTTTGCCATCTTGCCTTTAACGCCCAGTCTGTCAGGAATTTCAAAGTGATTTTTGATAGCTCCATGACATTTGACAAACAGATAGATAATGTTGTTAAGACAAGCTTTTTTCAGATACGCCTTCTGGCCAAAGTTAAAATGTTTCTGAACTGTCATGACCTTAAAAAAAGCTATCCATGCTCTAATTAGCTCAAGATTAGACTACTGTAATGCGTTGTATGTTGGTGTCTCTCAGTCTTCCCTTTACTGTCTTCATCTGTTGCAAAATCCAACTGCCCAGCTTTTAACTGGCACCAAGAGAAAAGAGCACATCACTCCTATCCTTAACTCCATCCACTGGCTTCCAGTTCATTTTAGAATTGATTTTAAACTTTTAATGTTTGTTTTTGAAGCTCTTAATGGCCTCGCCCCATCTTATTTATCTGAGATGCTAACTGTTCGTGAGTCTAGCAGGGCTCTGAGGTCATCTAACCAGCTATTGCTGGAAATGCCCAGGTCCAAATTTGAACATTGGGGTGACCCAGCCTTTTCAGTTGCTGCACCCTGGCTCTGGAATAAACTCCCCACTGACATGCATCTCATCAAACTTAAAATGTATTTATTTAGGATGGCTTTTAACACCCAGTAGTGTGGTAACACTTTTTATTTTTATCTTTTATCTTACTATTTTTTTGTGCTTTTATTTTATATCTTACTTTTACTTATGTAATTTTTTTCTGGTGTGTTTTTAAATTGTTGTTTTAATCTTTTGTAAAGCTCTTTGGTTCACCAGTGTGTTGGTGTAATGTGCTATATAAACAAAGTAGATTTATATATATATATATATATATATATATATATCAGTGCATCAATGTAAACTATGATTTGTCTGACAGAATTGTTTTAATTTTCTGGTCATGTTGCCCTAATAAGAGCAAATAATGTTACATTACACAATGTCTCCCAGATTAGTTACCCATAGCAACACCACCTCTTATTCCATTAGCATTTACTAGTGTAACAAATGTTACTTATTGCTGAACAGCAACATGAATACGTAGAATTTCGTGTCAGACTGATTACTGTTCACCTAAATTTTCCATGTTTTTGTTTTTCTTCTGTCATGACAGCATGTCATTCCTCCTCTGTTCTCTGTGTGGCCAGTGTTCGTCCCTGATGCAAACACACCACCATCAGTTGACAAACAATGTCAACCACTGCCTCCTTTCAGTGTAACACAGACACAGACAATTTTCATAAAGTAAATGTCTGTGATCTTCACATTCACTTTTTTACCACAACTAAAGAAAGAAATGTGCAAATCCTTGTTGATTTCCTAGACATTGTCAAGAAAATGATCTGATTCTCATTTGTTTTATACACACATGCACACAAATGCCACCTCAGCAATGATGGATGGTCTTCTTCTGGTGTTTACCCAAATTAGTCAATAGGTAGGACACATTGCGATGGTAGAGGCATTGTCCAACTTGTGTGTCCAGTACCCCAAAGCTAGGCTTCATAAAGCATGGCTCAACATAAAAAATAAAAACTGCCAAAATGCAAACCACGTCTTATTGTAAGGTTAGTCAATAGTTTACACCAAATACAAGTTTAAAAATTCAGTTATTTTCCTTTAAAGTCCAAGGTTTTGTTCAACCATTAATCCAAAACCCCCATGCATAGCCATGTAACATGACAAAACTGAAATAAATAGAATAAAGCCTGGTACACACATAACGATTTTTGGGCTGAGTTTTGCCTCTTCCCGACCTCGGACAGCAAATCATGAGAGTTCCCTGTCCAATTATCATTTGGTCTGCGGTGTATTACGAGCCAATTTGGCTCGATAATCCGCTCCGAAATGGGTCTTAGCCGACAATCAGGAATATTGAACATGTTCCGTATTTCAGAGCTGATTTCTGAGGAACACCGACGACTCCTGCATTCTGACTGCGTAGATGGTGATGTGGTAGGGAATGTAGCCAATCAGAGAGCGAGCTGGCTGGAGAACAATGAAATAAATTCTATGTTCACACCGTCTCCAGTCTGTTATTTTTTTCAGTTCTGGCTTTTTCTGTTAATAATAGTCCCAAGACCACCATCATTCCCTCGTCCTATCCCCTTCCATGCTGTGTGTTGTGTTTTCCGATTGTTACTATGTTTTTTCTTCTTCGTTTTTTGCCGGTTGTTGTTATGGTTCTTCTTCTATGTTTCAATGTTTGTCTGGCTCTGAGGACTAGATTGTAGATGAGTTGCATCGTCATGCGTGTGTTGTTCTGTGATTAGATTATTGGTGTACACCACACGATATGATCAAAACTGTTTAATGCCTGATTTTTAATCTTTATGTGTGAGGTCTCGAACCGATAAAAAATTTCAAAAGATTAAAAAAATCGTTATGTGTGTACCAGGCTTAACTGTAAAGGTAACTTTAGGATAATGGGTCAAAACCTGGCAGTAGTGGCAGTTGTTGCTAAAGAAAATACACTATATTGCCAAAAGTAATGGGACATTGTAAATCTGTAGCGCTTAATAAGGAGGTTAATATGGACTTTTGGTAGCTATAACAGCCTCAAGTCTTCTGGGAAGGTTTTCAACAAGGTTAACCAGTGTGTTTATGAGAAGTTTTGACCATTATTCCAAAAGTTTATTTGTTAGTCAGGCACTGATTAACGAGAAGGCCTGATTCCTAGTCTCTGCCCTAACTTACCCCAAAAGTGCTCTGAGCTGAGGTCAGAACTCTGTGCAGGCCAGTCAAGTTCTTTCACACCAAAACTCATTCATCCAGGTCTATATGAACGCAATAATCTGATGGGGTGTCCAAACACTCTTGAGATTTGGTGTGTTTTTGATTATACAGTTTTAGCATGCAATATACAGACAACAAAATGTAAACTATTACTCCTTTTTTTTTAACTGCTGACTGTACTGACAGCTAAATAATTTTAGAACCATGTTGGAGAGTATGGAAGTGTGGAGCTGTTCACGTTGCACCCTTAAAGCAGATAAGCTACTTCTTTGTGTCGGCAACTTATTTCTCCCAGTCCTAGCGGTGCATATAGCCTTTGTAATTTTCATTTTTATTTTCAGAAGACAGCCATAGGCTTAATCACTGGTACATGTTATTAACTAAAAGCAGCACACACACACTCTATGGCAATTCAGACACACACACGCACCATCTCACTGCGCGCAGGCAAGTGACATACTGTGTTAATCATAACTGTCCCACATTTCTGTGTGTACAACAATAAACCAGAGAAGAACAATGAATTATTGACAAAATAACTGAAGTGTTTCTGCTTGATGAGAATATTTTCCCTAAAATGTATTTTGCTCCAATATCAGTTGCAACAACATCTGCATACAGTAGAGGCTACTTTGACTGACGTTTTTAAAATAAACTATCACATTATAATGTGATAAGATTCCAATTTCTTTTTATTTGAGTGACAGCTCCACACTTCTGTAGGAGGCTGCAGTCTCTGGTCAAAAAAGAAAATTCTGAACCCTACATGTACAATAAGGTGCAACCACATCCATACTTATTTCAAACACAGTATGGCTCCAATAAACACTATTTCTGTTGGGCAGTTTTAGTTTTCCAGAACAGACCGGAATTGGTTACAACACTGTTAAAAAAATACCAAGGTCTGTATGGAAAATATAGCTTTAGCCAAATATGTAATAAAATTAGTTTTATTGGTAGGCCATGATTGAAGGGCAAAACTCTTATTTATTTGAGTGCTTATGTTTTACATTAATTTATAATTACATGCGTTAGTTTGGAAGAAACCAAATGAGGCCGTTAACCTTTAACGCAGGACACCATGTATGGATTTATTTAGGATGGAAATAAAATTCTTTAAAGCTGTATAATTAAGCTAGAATGAGTCAAATTGAAAACGTAAGCAGCTCCATCTGTCTTTCTCTAGTTTATATGTTGAGGGGAAGGAATCATCATGTAGGTTAATTGGTATTTGTGGTTACTCTGGAGCGGAGTTCAATATATGGATTTGTTTATCTCCCTCTCTGCATCCACAGGGGGCACCTCAACATTTCCTGCTCTGCATGTAAGTAACAGGTTACATAGCTGACAGAGCAAAACTCAAACTGATAAGCGTGAAGAATGTTTTGTTTTCCAGGTATATCAGAGGAAAGCTTATTGTACTCTACAGCAGTGGATTTCAACATTTTAGAGCCACGACCCCCAAGATAAGAAGCATTGTTGTTCGCGACCCCCACCTTCACGCCACGACTTAGTGATTAATTATGTGCTATATCAAATAGGTCATCCTCTAAATGTAAGGCTGGAAAACTGTCAGAATCTTCATAAATGAGGAAAATGAAATGGTGTTTGGTGGTTCACTGCTGTGACAAGGCACCTACGTGTCCAAAATCAGCTTTTTTCATGAAAATATTGTCAAATTCAGATTTTTATTATGGCATGTGTAGTAACTTTGTTTTTTATGTGTTATTGTGTTAAAAATTAATTAGCTAATTTCAAAGATTTATCAGGTAACAAACAGTTTATTTAAATCCAGGTTAAAGATCTACCTGTTCTCTGCTGCATTTGAATAGTTTTTATATAAGAGTCCAAATTTGCATTTGTTTCTTTTAAGCTTTAATTTTTAAACTTGATCATGTTTGAATACTGTTTTTATCTATTGGTCTTTTTTTTTTTTACATTCCCTTTTGTTTTAATTTTAAATCAAGCGCCTTATTTTCTGACTTTTGCGACTTATTTTCTGATGTTTCAATGTTTCTGTAAAGCACTTTGAATCCTCCTGTCATTGGCTTGTGCTAAACAAATAAACTTGCCTTGCCTTGCTATTCATTAATGGTTTAATTTTGATAGCCCTGGTAAAGAATCCAAAATTTATTTGATAAATGTAGGCTACATATTTTTTACAACTATCTGGCGACCCCCTGAAATTATCTCGCGACCCCCATTTGGGACCCGACCCCCAGTTTGAAAACCACTGCTCTACAGCAAACTAATTGCTATCATTTTTTATCACTTTGAAATAGACACATCTAATGTATTTGTGGAACTAAGGAGTATGGATGAGAATTGATAAGACGTTATTGGTATGAATGCCATTATGAAACAAGTATAAAATATGGATTTATGGTGCCTGACTAATTTTCTAAAAAGAGTCAATTTTGAGTTTAGAATTTTGTCAAACAATGTATTTTCAAACTGAGATGGATGCTAAAACTACAGATCTGGTCTGAAAAAGAGAAAATAATACATCACTTAACATAAAAATGTAAACTCTAGATGTTTACACTAAGTCAACCAAGAAGGCAATGAAATAAAAGCTGACCACTGTTGTGATGCTTATTAATGCAACACTGCTGCTTTAACCAGAAACAAATTTGCCATGTGAATAAATAAGTAATGCATAATTCCAATATCTGGGTTCTGAATGCATTCTCATAACAGAGTTCCCCCTTTAATTATATTAGGGCAGCACCCCACCTGTTTTTAGACCTTTCCTTTAGCACAAGTTTATACTTTATCCTATTTCTTTTTTTTTCTAACAACTAAACTATATGATGCTCTTTGTCTTATTTATATTACTGGAAGTAGTGGTTCGGCTGCAGGCTCCTCCGCGCAAGGATATAGGTCTGACTTGTGATTTGTTACTATTATTAGTCTTTCCAAAACAAACATTAGAGCTTGTGCCATTGTCCTGTTTCTCAATGAAAGCAGATTTTTATTTGTAGTCAGTGTGCTGGCCAACACCTGTCAGTACTAATACAGGCATTGATAAGCTCAATGGCACATGATTCCAATGCTTTGAAAAATTGTGAACCTGCTCCTGAGTGGAACCGATTTTTAATTCCCATCCCTACTAAGAAGTGAGTCTATTATTAGGAGCCTTATCAGACTATGGATTTTTATGAAACATATTATTTGGCTGGTTATATAGGACATTGTTGGTACAGTTGATAATGAAAACTGAACATATACATATATACAGTATATATATATATATATATATATATATATATATATATATATATATATATATATACATATATCCATGTTTTCCATACCTTAATCTCACCCAACAAATATCTACTTCTACAACCTCAACATGTGTCATGCCTGTGTAAAGAAATAAACCTTTTTATACCATTATATGAAACCAGATCTGAAGTAGAACCTGACTTCAGCACCAGACTGAATTATCTCTGTGAGCACAGTCAGCATCAGCCAGTAACACACTGTCAGTTGTTTCAACCTACTGCAGTTGCAGCTCAAAGTACCATTCCCTGAGCTAGTTCTTCAGGGAATGATAAATAAGTTGTAAGATCAGCAGCTTCCAGTTAGATCAAAACGTGTCAACCTGAAAGCCTTGTGTGCATCCCTACTGGATGAGAGAGGAAAAAAACTTTGGAAGCAGAGTTCTGGTACAACGTCCTTGCAGTATTTAATTTGTAATGTGACTTATGTTGCAAACAAAATTCCTTCAGTTGAAACAGCAAACCACATATCATTGTGTTATGCCATCAATAAATTTCACTTTTATTTATTAAAAACAGCAAAGCTTTTCATGTCATGTTGGGCTGTACCAAGTGGTGTAACATAATGCAACACAGAGAAGAAAGAATTGGGACATGAGATGACATCTCAGAGCCTGTGAGGCTTTATTTTCTCCAATGTTTCCTTTTATTTCTAATCTTCAAATACACTGGTGATGTTTGTGGGCATTGCTCTGTCAAAATTGCCAAATAAAAATGTCTTTTCAAATTAGAGTCAAAATTAAAAATCCAAAACACACGCCTGCCTTCTGTTCACTTACAGTGACAACATCTGGTATGTCATCTGTGAGGTTTGAAGCACATCACAACTAATGGCTTGACTGTGAAGGGAACCACCTGGGAGTGTTTTCATCTCTGGTTAAAACTTTGCTCATTATTTTGCAGTGGATCCACAGACAAACACAAATCCAAATAGCTAATCTTCTATAATTGAAAATGCATCGAGGGATGCATCTAAAATAAAGACATTTCTAACACAAAGCCACAAGTCAGTTGAGTATAAATGCAGATTTCTTTCACAGCTGTCTAATGTTATATTATCAATCTACTGCCAAACACAAGGCTTCCGTTCAAGTTATCAGTGATGTGAGGCAGTTGTAATGCCTAACGGGCAGATTTTGAAAACTATTTCATATTTTTTTCAAAGCTGAAACTGATCAATGACCAGATGGAAGAACATAAAATAAAGTTGCCCACACAAAATCAAATGATCTGGATTCACAAGTTTCTGGCAGCTGTGAGTATGCGCATATCATAAGGGCACCACACATCTGGGCAGTGAACATCCACCCACCACAAATTAGGTTTTGTGACACACATCCTGGTCATCGGTCCAACTCAATACCTTAAAGTGAGTATTTCAGTGTGACTTTACTTTAACAAAGAAAAACAAAGAACAACAACAAAATAAAAAAAATTGAAGGGTCAAAGACATATCAGTCAGTTCAACTCAGTTGGGTCACTTTATTTCAAGCACGATGTTCCACTAAGACTGCTTTCCAGAGAGTGCTGGGTACAGTAAGACACAGTGCTCCATTACATCTCAGTCAGTGTGTTGATAACTTTGTACCCTGACAGAAAGTCTAAGTCTGTAACACTTATGGCTATCTATAGGTGTTCTTTAGAACTACATAAGAGTAAGAATGTATGTGTAACTGGAAATTTTTATACATGTACATATGGTACATTAAATATAAACATACAGAATTGTTTAAAAGTTTTGAGCCTCAGGAAATGTTTGCAGCAATTTATTAAAAGATGCAAACATAAATGGCAATACAGTATAAAATGGAAAAAAACCAGAGAAGGTCCAGATGCATCTCTCAGTTCTTTGCTTGATTTTTGTCCTCCTATTTTTCAAGGCCGTTTTCAAATGCTTTTCATCTGATGTAGATACATTTCTAGGCCTGACACTTCTTGCTTTGTTCTCCACTTGTCTAGTTTCCTCAGTTTTATTAAGGACACACTAGAGACCATGCTGAGTAATGCCAGGTTTTTTTCTATGAATGGGTCTTGTAAAAAGAATAGAATTATCTAGGTGCAAAAATACTATTCTATGCCTGTTGAGTCATGTGGATTTTTTCCCCCACATTTTTGATGGAAAGAAATTAAGAAATTGGAGTAAATAAAGTCTTTGTGACATGCTGCTAGTGCCAAGGTGCTTAAAGTTACAATTTAAAATTGGTTCTTTGCTACCTTATCCATTAGGCCTATGTGCAGACACAAAGATGGCTCATCAACTGAATGAATCTTTTAAACTTGAATTATTTATCACTCAATGTCACTGGCAAACGTCCAAAGAAAAACTTCTTCAGAAAGTCTGGAGAGCTTATTGCTCAAGGCTTCTCTGAAATATTCAGGAATGTCTGGCTATCTGGATGCAAAATAAGAGATTCTATTCATTTCTATCAAATTCAATTAGATTTCAAAACATTTTAGGCTATTTGTTCTCATATTGTCAGCTGTGAAGAATACAGTACTTTACACAGTACTGGAAGGACAGCCAAGTGAAATAAAATAAACAGAAGTATTGTACAGTAAGATATAAAATACTTTTAGAATTTTAGATGTAAGTCACAGTGACTACAAAAGAAAAATGGCTGAATAGTCACTGTATTTGCATATTGATAAAGGAGATATCATATTCTTGTGAGATTTAAAGCTATTGACGTTTTTAATGACTCATTATACAACAGTATGGTGATAAAATCTGAGTTCCACGAGAACATAAAAAAATTTCAAACTTGTTTGGTTAGCCCAACGTTCACCCACCTGTTCAAACTTAATTAATGGCGGCAAGACATTAAAACTCAAAGTCCCACAAGGCATTGCGCTGCCCGTTGGCGTGTGCTCTGCATGCAGTGGGGACAAATGTAGAGTGTTTGGAGGCGGAGAGCCAGTCGGCTCACTGTGGAGCTGTGTCGGGTAGCAGGAGGAGCCGACACCGAGTGAAAACAGCGATTCAAAGAAAGATACTAGCGTTCGTGTAATACAAAAACATCTAGATTTGAATTGCGCTTGGAGCAACGGTCTAATGGTTTATGTGAAGGTTTGCTTTTAACGTGAGCAGAGAGAGGGACAACGGACAAAGCAACAACCCCCTCCCCAAAACGGCAAAAGGAAACGGCAAGAGGTGAGGGGGGAAACCGTTTGGGGCTGTTAGAGACGGTAGAAACAGTGGTGAAAATAGTGAAACGCTCCACAATTGGCTGCATTGAAGTTGAAGGAACTGTTGTGGTGGACTGCAGTAACAGGAGAAGCCACGTTTAATGTCCGTGAGTCATTTTTCTCCTTATAGCGTGCAGTTGTTAGTCAGTCTGGTCGTGCATTAAAAAAAAAAAAAAAAAACACCCCTTAGGTGTAAACCGTATCCCATTTGAAAAGGGTGAGGTTAGTCCGATCTTACAAAAGACTTGTGCTACCGTTCTCAGCCAGCTAAAGTGAATCCCTGTCGTTTGCGGTGATAAATGTAATTTTTTTGTCGCCCTCCCTTTAAAAAATAAATAAATAAAATGCAGGTCCTGATTATGCTGAACATTTGGAGAGCTTTGTTATGTTGGGAGGCAGGGAGCGCCTTAGAGAAACAGAAAGGTGAAAATGTATCTCAACCCGTGTAAAACCTTGTTATTTGGCAGCGTTGCAAAGTAACCAGCAATGTTGTGTGTGTTTGTGGGTGCGTGTGTTTTCTTGCCTGAATTGGTATTTTTGACTTGCTGTACTGGTGAGCAGCTAAATAAAATATGTGGTTAAGTGCGGTTTATCGAAAATAACCTTATTACTCTAAATATATGCCCCTTCACTGTTTTAAAGAGCATCCATCAATACACTCATCATATACTTGTTCAGTGACTGTGTAATCTACATTTAAGACTTTTGCTCTCCTTAAAACTCTGAAACTTATTTTTAAGGTTTTAAACCTCCCACTTCCTAAGTGCAGGAAAGGGGTCCTCTCATCTGGACCTTCTCCCCCCACTGCTCAGGACGGATGTGGACTGTTTGGGATTTAAAGCCACATAGGAAGGAAGAGAGGATCAGTGGATAGACTAGAGAAACTGGACGAACCCCTGCCAAGAATTTTGTTGCAGGGCATGCATGCAGGAAGGCAGGCAGTGATGTGGGTTGTGGAGGATGAAAGCACTGAAAACCAGCCTGCCCACCTTTTGTAGCTTCACAAGGGCTCCACTCTTGTTTCTTACTGGAAAAATGTCTCTAAGAGTAATGTGCATGTTGATAATTTTAGTCAAACTGTTGCTGCTGATGTTTATGATGAAAAGTGCATGTCAACTGATGGATGTTGACGTTGCCTTTTTTTTGTATTTTTTTTATTTTAAGACAACAGTTATGTCTCCAGATCACCATTTGAGTAGATAATAAGCTTAATTGTAAATTTCATTATCCAATTATTTGATTTTTGTCTTTAATTAGTCTTTGTTGTCTCCGTTTTTCAGGGAAGGAACCAGGCTTTGCATGTTATTGGAGAAAGTGATTCTGCACTGGCAGCCTCTTCCATGTTCATGTAATGGAAACACACTTTCAGTCAGCGGCATGTGAAACGCATCATTGGAAATATATCTGGAGCTCCCATGGCTAATTGTGTCAATTGGTGGTGGCTTGAGTTTGCTAGTGGATGCACTCAAGAGCCGGGTGCCCTGCCATGCCCAGCGCCATGCTAAGGCAACACATGCATAATAACAAGGAGCACTCGGTTCAACCAGTGGGAAAGCTGTGGAAAAAGTTGGTGGAAAATCTATGATTTGAGCTTTAATCTTCATCTCCTTTTTTTTGTTTTGACCTAGTTATTCTGTAATGTGCCATAGCTTAGCTGCTTTTCCTGTCATCTGTCAGCAAATCTGTCTTCTGTCCTACTTTTACTGAAGTTGCACACACTCTGGCTTCTCTTTAACATTAGCCATCAGCACCAAGGAAGGCTAAATAAACCACGCCCAGTTGTCCTGAGAGGTACATTTGCAGCTGACAGAATGGATATTCAATTTTACAGCCAGCCTTTGTCAGAGTGGAACATGTGTGGGGCAGATTGAAGGGACCCCTATGAAGAGGAGGACTTGGAGGAACAGCAGCACTAGTTCAAAATGTCCCAAACCAGTTTGCTGCAAGGGAAGCGCTTTTATTGCCGGGAGTGGGTCTTCCACAAGATCCAGCATTGCCTCCAGGAGAAAACCAACAACCTCAACGGAGTGACCAGCACTCCCAGTAAGCAACCTCCATTATTGCCTAGCGGGAGCACATCTGTACCTGCCAGCCTCACGGCAGGATCCACAAAGTCCAGTAGCTCCTGGGGTGTGCTGCTGGTAGGAGGACCAGGAAGTGGGAAAACTGCTCTGTGCACTGAGCTGCTGTGGCCCACATCAGGCCAGGGAACCCACCGTGGTTTACACCAGCAGAGCCTAGCTTTCCACTTCTGTCGGGCAGATGACTCGGACACGCTCTGTGTCGGCGGTTTTATTCGAGGGCTGGTGGCCCAGATTTGCCGCATCGGGCTTGTGCCAGGATACGAGGAGAAGGTCCGGGATCCAGCTGTGCAGAGCACTTTGCAGCCTGGAGAGTGTGAGAGGAACCCCGTGGAGGCTTTCAAGAGGTAAGAACACCGATCCACATTAATCTAAAAACTGCTTTCCTCTCCTGTCTGCTTTAAGTGTAGCTACAGTCAGATGAGTTTTCTGATTTGCTCACCTGTAGAAGCACAGCCATTGCCAGTCCATATGTTTAGTTATCAAACAATATAAGCAGATATTTGCTTTTAATTTACGGAATTCTTATTGTATATCACTGAATACTGGACTTGTTGCAGTCTTTCACAAAATCACTGAGTGTATAATTTCTTGGAAATTTAAAAAAAAAAATCACTTTGCTTCATATCATCCTGCCAGCTTCAGAGGATTATTTATTTAATCTTCTGGAAAAACAGGATTTTTTTTACTTAAGTCTGGTAGTTCCAGGTAATGATGAAGCTTTACAAAATAGGTTTATCTCAAAATGTATAATGCAAAGCCTGTCCCTCCCCCTCTCTATCCTGTCCACCTCCTGACCCTGATGCACCCTTCCCCCATTTTTTTTTCCCCTGCTAGCACACATCCCAAAGCTCCGCCTCAGCAGCAGCCTCTCCTTTTTTTTTTTTTTTTTGATGTCATGGTTTTGTTTGTTTTCCCTCCTGGTGTGACATGCTGGGTGGAACTGTCTCCACTCCGCTTCTGATTCATGAAAAGCCAGATATTTTTAAGATTCGGCCGAGCTCAGGTGGCTCAGACACTTTATGAGGAAAGAGCGCTGAACTGCGACTGACTCACCGACCTGAGTGACTGTTCCTGCAGAAAGATGAAGTGCACATGTTAAGCTGAAGTACAGTAGGGTTGTGCACTTCCAGCACCCTGCCTGGGCATGTAACGCGATCAGGATGGACTGTTATTGTAGGCAGAGGCTTTAAAAGGAGCTGCACGTGAGCGTGTGTGTATGTGAGTGACTCGCATGACTTGTCTACACAGTATAGGTCAGGCTGTCTGTGTTAAAGGCTGGAATGCAGCGCTGAACACACACCACCACACACACTCACGCTTCTTGTCTGGCCATCTGGTGACACTTACTGCACCATCTCAACATCACAAAAAGTAGAAGGGTGGGGAGAAGTAGGTCAAACATTTGGCAAGGTAAATCATTTTTTTAAAAGCTCACCAGTGTCAACAGCTCTGCCCATGTGTGTGTGTGTGTGTGTGTGTGTGTGTGTGTGTGTGTGTGTGTGTGTGTGTGTGTGTGTGTGTGTTTTTTTTTTTTTTTTTAAAGCATACCCACTTAGGATGTAGGTGCTTGTGTCATCTGCTCGTAATTACACAGTGTCTACCGATGACTCCAGTTTGACCCTCTCAGATAAAAGGCAGGTTATTGTTGGGACATAAACGGAGAAGAAACCCAGCAGGGAGAGACCACTCGCTCCGGTTCTGCTCTGTGTCACGCTTGGATGTGGAGGGCCCTTATGTAGACAGTCAGGCTTGCTCAGCCCCCGCCTCATCCAGCAAATATTCTGTAACACTCAAGACCTCAGGCCTTAAATCTTAATATTACTGCCTCTTTTGTTTGTCAGCCAAATGAACACTTCAGTGAGTGCCTTCTCGCCATTTCAGGTGTAAAAAGCTTCACAGCCACTGTTTTACACAGATAATCTGAATGGCTCCCTCGCTGTTCCAGATGCTATCTGGTTTCAGGCGGCCAAGATTGTCATTTGGTTCTGGCAGTGAAATATAAAGAAATAAAATCTGAGCGGGCCGCGGAACAGCGTAAAACTTTACTGTTATTTCAGCATTATGGCTGCTAATTTACACCAGGAATGAAAGTTCACAGCGGGGTGTGTACCCTGTTTTGATTTAACCTAATCATGCTGTGTGCATTGCTCAAAAGTTATACAAGTTTAATTTAGAAGAGGGTCTTGTTTAACACAGATTTTTGACCCTCCCTCTTTAAACCCACCCCCCCTTCCAGCTGTGATTTTAAACATTAGCTAGTGAGTGAGTGAGCAAGCGCAAGAGGCCATGCCAAATTCTTTAGCCTAGTCAAAGACAAACAAGTGTGTTTGTTGGTTGTAATCACCACTCGCGTGAATACATTGAAACTGTTTTAAACAAGGGTTTACGTTCATTCTGTGCAGCTTGAGCCGTCCTTTCTTTCATACTTTTACAGTTGCTTCCTACCAGACATTGGTCATTTTAGTATTGCAATTCTCAAATGACATAAATTTCCCCTTAAATGTGCTTATACAGTATTTCCCAAATATTTTCCTGTTTCTAGTACTTGTGTTTTATAGCTACCCTGTTATGTAAATGAAGCCAGCTGTGCTAGAAGGTCTGAGTTTTGTATCACCTACATCAAATTGAAAATACTTTGTTATATATACTTCTCAAAAAAATAAAGGGAACACTTAAACAACACAGTGTGACTCCAAGTCAATCACACTTCTGTGAAATCAAACTGTCACACTGATTGACAATCAATTTCTCATGCTGTTGTGCAAATGGAATAGACAACAGGTGGAAATTATAGGCAATTAGCAAGACACTCCCATTAAAGGAGTGGTTCTGCAGGTGGTGACCACAGACCACTTCTCAGTTCCTGCTTTCTGGCTGATGTTTTGGTCACTTTTGAATGCTGGTGGTGCTTTCACTCTAGTGGTAGCATGAGACGGAGTCTACAACCCACACAAGTGGCTCAGGTATTGCAGCTCATCCAGGATGGCACATCAATGAGAGCTGTGGCAAGAAGGTTTGCTGTGTCTGTCAGTGTAGTGTCCAGAGCATGGAAGCGCTACCAGGAGACAGGCCAGTACATCAGGAGACGTGGAGGCCGTGGGAGGGCAACAACCCAACAGCCTCGGCCTTTGTACAAGGAGGAACAGGAGGAGCACTACCAGAGCCCTGCAAAATGACCTCCAGCAGGCCACAAACGTGCATGTGTCTGCTCAAACGGTCAGAAACACACTTCATGAGGGTGGTGTGAGGGCCCAACATCCACAGGTGGGGGTTGTGACAGCAACACCAAGATTGGCAACTTCACCACTGGCGCCCTGTGCTCTTCACAGACGAAAGCAGGTTCACACTCTGCACACGTGACAGAGTCTGGAGACGCCGTGGAGAACATTCTGCTGTCTGCAACATCCTCCAGCATGACCGGTTTGGCAGTGGGTCAGTAATGATGTGGGGTGGCATTTCTTTTGGGGGGGGGCACAGCCCTCCATGTGTTCTCCAGAGGTAGCCTGACTGCCATTAGGTACCGAGATGAGATCCTCAGACCCCTTGTGAGATCATATGCTGGTTCGGTTGGCCCTGGGTTCAAACTTCGGTCCTCGAGGGCCGGTATCCTGCAGGTTTTCATTGTTTCCCTGATCTAACACACCTGACTGAAATTAATGGGTTATTGTGAAGAAGCTGACAAGAAGCTGTTGGATCCATTTGATTTTATTCAGGTGAGTTTGACACCCCTGTTCTAATGCAAGACAATGCTAGACCTCATGTGGCTGGAGTGTGTCAGCAGTTCCTGTAAGACAAAGGCATTGATGCTATGGACTGGCCCGTCCGTTTTTTTTTGTTTTTTTTTAACAAAAAAAGCCAAGCAAACAGAGGAAAAATGAATGTGATATGCATTGCGCATTTAACTCTTTAAAATTTTATGGAAACATGCCCTGTTAATTACCTGAGAACTGTGTAGCTGAATTTTTAATGAAAATACAAGGTTCAGACTTAATTTCATAAAATGGGGTGGGAAATACCATCATATCACTGTGGATTTGATATTAGCCTGTCTTTAAAACCTTCTCCTTTATGTTTTCAAAATGTAATGTGATCATAAGTAGGACAAAAATCCCAGCCAACATTAGCCACAGTTCTCCAGATAAAAGGCAGTTTCACCTTTCAATTTGCCTTTCTTCTGTTTGGAGCCTCTCAGTACTGGTTCATGTCTTGTTCAAACAGTAAACTTGATACTTTTGATACACTGTCTTCCTAGATGGATCAAATTCAATGCCATCCATGCTATCTGAAGGCTTTGACACTGAGGTTACAGTGCATTATCAAGGATTTTACTGCCAGACAAGGTTAAATACATTCATCTGCCTTTATCACATCTGCATTAGTCCTCATCACCTTCAAAGGCCACTGCCATGTTTTGACTAGAGCCGTCCACTTTGAGTATTAAACAGCTAGTCAGCCTCCTGTCATCCATTCCTCTCTTTCTTCCTTCAGGACAACTGAGCTGGTTTTGAATAGGTGGAATTAGGCCAGTCACACGGGTCACCCTACAACCAACAGGTTTTTTTGCTGATGCGGCAAATGTGCTTTCTTAGTGTGGGTGTTTCTTTATGTGGTTTTGTTGTCGGGCCTTCACTAAGCATGAGTTTAGTTGTATTATCAGCTGGACACATCCCCCTTAAGGCCACAGGCTTTGCAGTTGATGAATGACCATGGCTTAAACTTGTGGAAATTTAAACTTTTCATGGCAGTATTTCTGTTCTCTGTGTTTCAGCGGAAGATAAAGATTATACACCAGATACTTTTCTACAAGATGCTTAAAATGTTGCTTTTTTCCTGGCAGCTGCACCGAACATTCCTTTGTTAAGCTTGTTCCAAACAACCGTTGATAATTAATTAAAGTTGTGACATTTCAGGTCAAACGGGGACCATCCACAACGGGCTGAGTTGGCGCAGGAACTTTGCGTTTTTTTCCTTTTGTCTTGACTTTTTGACCGATGCACATTGGGCGGCCCTCTTATTGGGGTTAAGGGATGTTAAATGAAAGCAGCCACTCGGCTTTCATGTGGTGCACTGCTGTGGAAAACATGCTGCAGATTAGGTCCACATTTAGTGGTGGGGGGGCGAAGCTGTGCGACACATCAACTCTAGTTGAGCAGATGAGGAGGAACAGCAGCTCTGGTGCGGCTGCAGCGATGACTCAGCAATCTGATGCCAGCGTCTGTCTGCAAACCACCAACTGTGTGTGTGTTTAAAATATTATTTCTTCATTTAATCTTTTAAAGTTAGTGTTGAGACATGTCTGTCTGCATTTGTAATTTATGCATTTAATTGTCTTGCACATTGGTATGTAATCAGTCTACAGTAAGACAAACTGCAGCTATATACCGTATGTGCTGAAAAAAAAAACTGATGTTCAGTCCATCATGTGTAGAATCAAAGGTTATATCTTCTGAGCATCCATAAAGCAGAATTATTCAGTTTACAATGAGATAAAACACAAAGAAAACATAAAATCTTTCTTCTATTTAAAACAAAAGAGCTTTTCTGCTTCATCTGGATATTGTGAGTGTGTTTGATTCAGTTTGATTGATTGTGGCATGGCAAAATAAGCAAACCTCCCCACAACTGTCATCTCCAAGCTGAGGACTAGACCAGACCAGAGAGACAGGATTGGCGCTTGTGTGATATAAGTATGGCTGAAAATGTGATTTATGTAGAACCCCAAAACATGTTTTCAGTAGATTTGATCAAATATTAAGTTGTTTTCAGATAACTGCCTTAACGCTTCAACATCAGTATCTTCTTCTTTTGTGCCACAGTTCACACTGTTGCCCTGTGATAACAGAACGCTTGTAAATAAAAGCAAAGCTGCATTCAGAATCCAGCCTTGGCTTGTGCTGGACAGCTGTAAAGTTTACTGGTTGATGCTGAAATTCTTTCCAAAGTGTGTTGTTGAGTAGAGACTGATGCAGGCATGTGTGCATATGTGTGTGTGAGGTTGAACCGGAGCAGTGTCGAATGGGGACAAGAGGGAGAGGGGTTGAGAAGGATGAAATTTCAGATTCCTTTGACAGTATTGGATAGCTAGTCAGGAATGCACACCTCGTCTGGGTTTGGAAAAGCATGAGGGGGGAGTAGTTAAGGTATAAGGAGGTATGTGTGCTGCATTCAGAGTGTTTACACCCTGGCAAATCATTAATAGGCACCATTACAGGGGTGAACGAGGGCAATGCTGAATATGATACCGCATTTTATTATGAGTTTGTTGTTGTCTAATTTAAATTATTAAAAAAAGACAGTGATAAGATGGGCTACTAAAAGCAGTTCAAGAGAATTGAACTAGATTTCGAATAAACAACACACACTTTGACTCAAAAACAATGTGGTGACTGTATGTGACCAGTCCCATGATTGTCTTTTGAATCCCAAACATCACAAGACTCCACAATCATCAGATAATGACTCATCTTTGTCTTTTTACGGCTATTAGTAAGGGGTCATTTTGTTTTTAGATGGACCATTTTTAAGCTTGTTTTTTTAAAGAAATGGTTGTATGTGTTCAGAGGCCAGAAAGATTTCTGTCGCTCCTCACTTTTCTGTTTGCAAGACATTTTTTCTCAAATGACTGGAGGCATTTGTGTGCTACGTAACCCAGCACTGAATTGATTGTGGAATCCATTAAGCTGAGATCAACTTCTTACATTGTCTTATCCACTTAAAGAACAGGAGAAAAGAGCAATGAAAATCTTTATAGGGCCAGTTGTGATTATAATTATTATATTTTGCTTATGGAAAGAGTTTCTATTTGCTTTTTGTTGACTTTGAGCTCAGTAGAAAACAGTTTCTAATATATAGCATATTGCATTTTCTGGGATTTTCCTGTACAAAGATTAATTTGAGATTTAAACCTTCATAAACTGCAATTTTTGTTTACTGTTTGCAAACCTTAAAATTGAACTTAGCTTTTCTTTCTTGCCCAGAAACAAGTAGAACAACATTGGTGTTCTAATAAGTTGCAGTAAGAGAAATAATTAAATCATTTCACTGCAGTGATGGTCTAAAGAACAAATAAATACAGCTGTACTGTAGATGCACAGCCCTGCAAAAAGGTGCCGTATTACCAGATTGTGAAAAGGACATCTCTTCTTGGACTAGTGTTGATCTTTGTCTAAGGAACTGATTTTTTTATGTAAATCAAATATAAAAAAATGTTGTGGTTTAGCAGCTTAAAATATGGGTGTTATAAATATGTTGTACATTTATAAGTTTTAGCAAAAAGATACTTGAACACTGATGTTTTTGTGAGAATGCAGTTTGGATATAAAGGTGACTTCAGCAAAATGCCACTCTCAGTGTGCTAACTGTCAGCTAAACTCATAAATTCATGGCAACTGAAAAATCCCTTCATTAAATAGTTCTTCATAATCTGGAGTAAAATGAAGCATAACTTCAGACATTGAACATTAATGCCATGTACCTACAGTACATTCAGGCTATACCCCAAACGTTTTGGATTTTGGAACAATATTTTAAAATTCAGTTTTATAGAAGTATGCAGTGGGGAGCCTGATCGTAGGTTGTCAATATTTGTGGATTTAAAAGATGCATCACAGTGGTGAGCTTCCTAACCCTGTTTGCGTGCAGATTAATATTATTATTGCGTGCAGATATATATATTAGTGTACTGTAAACCAGCTCAACATCTAACTTACCTTGCTTTGGGATGTGGTACAAAATCTCAATCTGGAAAGAATCAGTTACACTTTGCAAGTATCCGTTGTGAAGTTTTATCAACTCTGGCAACCACATAAAATCCAGTCCATGCTGAGACGGTACATCAAGCACCGTAGTGATTTATGTTTTTGAAATGCTTTTGATCATTTATATGATGTCAGTAACTTCCCAAAAAAGCTGCTTCATACTTTGAATAAGCCTTAAATTGCATAGTTACATTATCTGGTTCTTTTAAAAGTCAAAGTTCAAGGAAACTATCACAAGCTAAAAATAATAATAATAATAAAATAAAAATAATAATAAGATCACACAGATTTTAGCTACATTTAAAACTAGCTCTCCACCATACCTGCTAGGCTTAAACTATTAGATATTGCGTGTTAGCACAGTCTCCCGTCCTGGAAGATGGTAGACCATGCACCTAAACGGAAAAATTAGGACATGTTTTAAGCTTGTTCATGTTAACGCTATACAGCGGGGTTATTTTAAGATATTGCTTAATTTCTCCTCTTAGTTGTCTTGAATAGATTGCTATAATGGCAGTATTTGAAATGTAGTTAATTCACCTCTTCAAGGTTGACATCCTCATGAATGGCGCAAAAATAAATAGAAATTGGTTATTCTGCAGCTTATGCAGCTGCACTTGTGCCTCTGTGTAACCACTTTGCCACAAACTCTTGATTTGTTAAAATCATAAAAAAATTAAGCTTTATTGAAGCATAACAGTTTTAGAATTTATTTACTTTTTTAGCCCAACTTGCTGAAATTTGAAGAAAACAGAGTGACAGGGGAACGGGAAGATCCTGAGCCTGGCTTTTCAGAACATTTGTTCCCAGCATGAGTCCCTCTTGCTCTTCTCATCACTGTGATTACTTTGAGCGGGATGATTGCAGTAATGTAATGCATAATGCAAGAATCAGATAGGAAATTGGGAGGAAACAATCTGCAAGATGGTTGTCTCTTTCTGTC
Organism: Melanotaenia boesemani; assembly: GCF_017639745.1. Taxonomy (NCBI): domain Eukaryota; kingdom Metazoa; phylum Chordata; class Actinopteri; order Atheriniformes; family Melanotaeniidae; genus Melanotaenia; species Melanotaenia boesemani. The sequence goes on from NC_055688.1 coordinate 11,984,952, forward strand.
TCTTTCTCAGCTGCTGTTGTTCACTTCTGTGGCACTAAGCTCTCGTGACTTTGCAAAGACGTTGATCAGACTTCCTCTAAATTGACTCAAAGCTGAATGACGAGATGGGGTTTGTTCTAATGAAAAGGCCTCCCTTTCCTCTTTTTTTAAAACAGATTATGGAAGGAATCAGTATGTCAACATGTCAACATCAGTATGTGTTTCTATTTATCTGTCTAAGGCTTGGAGCTCCACTCACCAACTGGCCATCATTTCATTAATATAGCAATGTTATTGGTTTTTGTCCTTCAGAACTTGATGAGCTTTTGGCTTTTTTTCTGTCTGAGCGTGCATGTTGGTGTGTGGGTATGTGCCATAGATTTCAGGCTCTGTGCCCACTCTATGAAATGAGTTGTGTATATTTGTAAGTCTTTGGCTTGGTGCCTGGTGCAGCCCTGCCAGTCCAGACATCTCCACTGAACGTCAAACTGAAAGCTTCACTTTGCTCATTGTGCTTGTAGCGGTGGCTGCTGCAGTCCTGAACACAGCATGACAGATGGTGAGTGTTTTAATGTGTTTAAAATTACCCTTCCCCCATTTTTTTTTGTACTAAATAGCAATTGGCATTAACTTGGGCATATGTTGAGGACTTGAGTAAGAACAGTACTAATTAATGTACAAGTGTAGGACCTGTGTGTGTGTGTGTGTGTGTGTGTGTAGCTGCACTACTTTTAGTTTTCTGGCCCAGGTATGTAGCAGGTTTGCCAGGCAAACTAAATCAGCTTTTCCTGTGCTTATTTAGCCTCCATCTCCCATACCCTGCTGAGTTTTCTTTGTTTTCAATCCTTGTCTTTTGACTCTTTGACAGCCTGAAAGTAGCTGAATTGTGAGAGAAGAATGGCTCTTTGTTTTGCCCACTTGCTGTCACTGTGGATTTGATTGTCTCAGTAGGCAACATGGCCTCAGACACAACTATTCACTCACTCACACACAGTCACCCCTGTGGATGGACATTCCTTTTGGCAGGACTCCCAGATGGCGCTGCAGGTTCTCTGTGGGCTGCAGCCATAAGGAGTGATTGACTGCGTTGCTGAAAGCTCTGGTGACGTAGTGGAGTGAGAAGGTTAAAAGACCATAATGATGCTTTTTCTTTCCTGCTGAGAATTCAGAATGTTTTTGGAGAAGGTTTTCAGTGCAGCCTGAAAAATAGAAGCTGCACAAGTATTATTTTTAATTTTTTGTTCATTTCTAATGCTGAAATTTGCAAAGTCTAAAAATAAAGAACAACAATCAACATTGTAATTCAAGCGTCTAAATTGTGATCATTTGTTGCATTTCTCATTAAGGTTTTTAGCTGTTTATGTAACAAAACGAATGATTAGGCGATATTGCCTTGGCTTAAAAAAATTGGGGAAATATTTTACTTTTAAGCGCCAGTAATCATCCGAATGCTAGTAAATATTTTATTATCAACTGCCTGGTGGTTTGGGATATTCATCCTTCATTGGCTGGTAGACATTTTAATTTTAGAAAGCACATTTTCCTTCTTGCTATTTTTATACAAGAAAAAAAACTTTATAGAATGAAATCTACTGCAAGATAAATCAAATTAATAGTTGCGGCTCATAATTTAAATTAAATGTCAAAAACAAAAAGAATATTGTAAAGCAAGTTGTGCCTTCATGTGACAAGTTTCTACAAAGTTTCCAGTTCAGTGATGCTACAAATGAGACTTTGGCTCTAGCATATTGAGCATTGTTGCAAAAATGAATATTTTAATCCAGTTACACAGAATTAAATGTTATTGGAGTTGTTTTATATGTGACATAATATGCTCCATTTATTCTAGCAGGAAGTGCTGGACTTGGGGTTCACTCAATAACAAAGTCATTGTAAAAATAGCATCTTCAGCAATTTGTAGTGGAGTCAAATCTCGGGGAATGGCTTTGGAGCCAATGGGGTTAGTGACAGACTGATGAGCATTCAAAAGAAGTCTTTTTAAATCTGTATTTTAGCATTTTATACCAAAGCTTACAAGCTACATCGGTTCCATTATAGGAGAGCGGTAGTTAAAGAGACTGTCCCATCATCCGGAAGGTGGCGGGTATTTATCTGTGCGACAGCTAACCACGAAGAGCCTCGAATGCCTTTCAGCTCAGGTTTGCATGTAAATGAATACATTTTTTCAGTTTTTTTTATGATTGTTTAATTAACTTGGACCCAGATTAAAATGTCACTAATAGGAAACCTTCAGATTCTTTATCACAGCCAGTTGAGCTGGAAGTAATTTTATGAGTCTTGGGAAATGGCACTTTGCTTAACGGATTTCTTATGGCTGGCTTCAGACTGTTGGTGGCAGTCGGACTGGAACAGAGATCTTGACAGCATAAACAATACTCCATAGGAGGAAAAAAAAGGAAAATTTGTTGGTGTCTCGCTTCAGTGAGTATGGATGTGTGAAGATGCATATTAGCACTGAAGCAAGTAGGTTACATGTCTGGCTTGCATTTGTATGCTGATAAAAGGTTAATGTGGTTAAATTGTTGTGCTCAGCTGAGTATTCATGTGTTGCTATATATCATGTTTACTTTATCACTGGATGCCACAGGGCTAGTTTTAGTGGATATTTGTGTTCAGACATTAATATTAATATTGGAAGGAGATTTGTTAAGCTTTGACTGAGAAAGCTTTATGGCTTGTTTAGCTTCCTAGCTCTTGGGCAAAGCTCACTGAATCATAATGGTTGCATCTGCTGTGGATGTTTCTTTTAACTCTGATCACTGGCTGTGGGCTTGTTAATGGTTCCAATTTGGATGGATGAAGTCACGTTTAACACTTTTAATTGAGACTTACTAACCAAGATTGGTTCTCCTCAAAAAAATTACTGTTGTCCATTTTGGCTTTGTGTCATTGTAATGCCACTTTTGTGTCAAACCAGGTGGATGAGACAATTATCGTGAAGAGGTTGCAGAGAAAAATGAATGCATAAATGAATGAATTGGGGCTGCAGCTATCAATTATTTTAACAATCAATTAATCTGCCACTGTAAGACAACTGTAGATGAATCCAGCTGGCGTTTTTGTATGTTGCAGCGCCGCTTTTATTGTGATTCCTAATTACCTCATATCTTCCGACAAGGACAGCGCTATGGATATCTTGACTGATGATGTTGGACAATGGTACACCGGTACTGATGAGGGCATCATATCTGGTCTTGTCAAAGTTATTCTCTTTTTTTATATTAGTCATCGGTCCATTAATGGCTTAAACTATGCTTCATCTGACAGAAACAATCTACACTGGAATATAAATTAATCTCTTTTTATAATTTATCAAATGTTGGTAAAGAAACATCTTCAAACTTTTGCAAAGACTGTCAGTTTTCTATTTTATCTCTAGTCTTTAGGCTGAAGGACACCATAGTACACGATCTGTTTGTGTTTCTGAAATTATTTTTATTAGGAAGAGTTACTAAAATCCAGCGTTAGCTAAAACACGCTACTAGCGTTATAATAGCACAAGCTATAAAGACGTCTGAGCAAGAGTGTTTTGCCAGTAGAGCGCCGTATGGGGAAACGTCAAAGCAGCAGCTTTATTTCATTTATCGCAGATCTTATCATCATTGCAACTTTCAACAGTGTCATTGCATATCGCACGTTTTCCTGATATCATGCAGCCCTAAATAAGGTAAAACTGCTTGTTATGGGCAAATTGTAAATCTAGAACAAGGCTATTTAATTTGGTCCCATGAGGGCTGCAATCCAGCAGTTTTTATCCTTGCTTCAACACAACTGAATTAAATTATTGAGTCATTGTGCAAAACTTGATAGTCCGTTTAGATCCATTTTATTTGATTCAGGTGTGTTGAAGCAGGACTACATTGAAAACCTGCTGGATTGCAGCCCTCGTAGGATCGAATTGAGTAGCCTTGCTATAGAAGGATGTACAGTTTTGTGTATTTCTGTGGCTTCTGACAGAAGTATAGATGTATAGGCATCCTTTAGTGGCGTAAATGTCACATTTTTCTGAAGCTGGTAAGAGCTATGCTTGTTATAAGAAGAGCAATTTAACCTTTACAAATATAACAATAACTGTTCAAGGAGCTGCAACACATAGAAAAGTGATATTTTTTACCCCCTTTCATCCATTTGTGATGTTTTACACAACTCCTGCACACCTGGTCAACTTGTATATAACTGGATGGTCATAGGGCATGATGCAACGAGAAAACTCTATAAAAACTATTTTGCTGCACTTTATGCTCTGTAAAATCTCTCAAATTGATGATATCACATGTGCGCCGTGGCCCTTACCGTCACTTTCACAGATACATGTCTGAGTGATGTGTGAGAGACTTCATTGTAAAATGCTTTAACGGACTGATGAAGCCATTGATGCCATTTATTCAGTTTGAAAAGGCTTAATAAAACTTAATAAAAGGGTAACAACCACAAAAAAAGTGTTAATTTTGTAAACACAAACCAAAGATTACAGGGTTGCTGACTTGTTTGTTTCCCCCTTTGTCTCTCAGGTGTGTCCTGTTGCCTCTCCTGAGTGTGAAACCCCCTCCGCAGTCACTCTTCCTGCTTGTAGACTCTATTGATGAAGGCTGTCAGCTCGGTGAAGGAGATCAAAGGTCTTCTCCTGGTTCACCCAGGACCATCGCTGAGCTCCTGGCCAGTCAGCATGAGTTCATGCCTCCCTGGCTGCTACTTATCTGCTCCGCACGACGACAGAACAAGGCCATCACCAAACTCTTCACAGGTGAGCTGTCCAGCTTTTGTCCCTTAATATTACCAACTCCAACTAATTTTGAGAGAGCTTTATAGCTGCTGTATATAACATTTTGTAAATGAATGCATCACTATCAAATTATTGTGAGACCTCCTTATAGTATAATTTAGACTGTTGAATATACGAGATGTTATTTGCTCGTCGGTATTGCTCCATACTACTTTCTGTTCTGTGTCTGCTATTTTTCTTTTATAATATTATGCATTTAACTCAAAATGCAGTTACAAAGCCTGCAGCAAGTTTTTTTCTCTTTTTTTCTGTGACAGCTTTTTGAGCTGCACAGATATAAAAGACTCTGCATGACTGATGAGATATGGGTCGCCACCGTGACCCCTCTCTGTGCTGCAGCACTTCCTTGTTCTGATGTCACTGTGCCATACCAGCTGCTATTATCTCCTTGTCAGAGCAGCAGCCTACTCTGTGGTGATGAGCTGGCATAACATTAATCAAGAATCCCACTGTGTGGGAGAGAGTCTCTTCCGCAGGCTCACATTTCTGTGGGTACCCTCTTTACCTTCCAAAACCACTAAATGTAGGAGCTTCTCCTGAATTCTTTACTGTTATAAAACATCTCAGCAGTGTGAGCAGTTCAGTTGCTCCTTACTTGTGAGATACAGGTCAGGTTCAAGGTAAACACGGTAAAACGATGCAGTGCCCATATCTCTGCAGCACAATGTCCCATCTTAATCAAAGCACCCCTCCTTTATTAGTAATTGCTGTATTTTCATTTGATCTCAACAATATAATTTGCAGGTAGTAAATAATTGGGTCCAGAGTTGTGGAATACAGTGAAGTTGCAATGTGTGTGTCAGGCTGGTGGTAAGTGCAGCTTGGAAGGTCTGTGCGAATAAAATCAGTTGATGGTAGGAGTGAGAATATGGGGTGGAACAGTCACATGTGGACATCATGCATCTATCAAACCAAGCAAACCTTTTGTCATTGTGAAATGGGCAGGCCCACCTTGGCCTTTCTCTAACATAAAAGGTTTATGTAGGTGCCTGTGGTGGTTTCTGGATCAGTATGGACCGTGGTAGATATCAGCACATAAAAACACTTTGAGCCCACAGGCAGTACAGTTTGAAGAAGTTTTCTATTGGATTTCCTTTTGGCAATAATTTTCATTGGGTCATATTTTCTGGTTTATGCTTTGGCTGCTGAGTTTGTGGCAAACGATAGATATGAATCAAAAAATCTCATTTGGGTTGAGAATAAAGTTGACAGAGGAGTCAGCAGGGGAATACATAAGCTTGTATGCTACAGATGTAAATGCTAATGGGAAATTTTTATCTCTAATTCTCAGAGTCTGAACAAGTCCTGTGACTGCCTGCTTGCTTTTTATGTTTGTCTGAAGTTTGCAGCCGATGAACTGTCTGTTCTCTTTGTTTTTGACATGGTTAAAAAGGAGATCTGATAAAACAGCAATCATCTTCTCTTTTTTTTTCTTCCAAGGGGGGACTGGCTCACTCCCTTTGTATCTTTTTCTTTGATTTTTGCCCAAGCTTTTATCAGTCTCTGATTATAATTGGTTTAAAAAATAGTTTTCCTTTTGAAAGTGGATGGAGAGCCAAATATACACATCAGGTATGATATCCCCATTTGAAAGAGTAAAACAAACATTTTCTTTTATTTTAGACTGACATCACTGTTATTTGAACATACTGTTTTAGAGCCATTACTTTCCTTATTTCAGTGTTTCATTGATTTTTACATTAGGATGTTTCAACAGAACTATAAGCTTTAACTGTTCTGTGTTGTTAAAGCTCTTAGCAAGCTCTTTGTTTTGTCTAGATCCACCCCCCCCCACCACCCCCAGTCGTGGGTGTACAGACAAATACACCGAGCCACTCCACATGTCTCCTCTTTGTTTTTGTACTTTATGAACATGGCAGTGTGAGTACTTCTTATCCATCCAGCACCAAACTTGAAGCAGACCAAAGGACTTCAGAGGATCAAATTGAGGCCAAGTGTCCCCTAAAAATACCCTCTGTATTGTTTACAACTCGGAGATGTCTGCGACCTGCCAAAAAACTTCCATGCTCTCTGCAAAGCCGACTCTTCTTTTATATGTGCTGGCCTATTTTGTCTGGGGTGGAGGTTGTGTGGGTTTCCCTGTATAATCTTGTTTGCGGTGGCGTTAACTTTGTGGTTGTGTGAAAACAGTGGCCATAGAATTAAAGGAATGACCTGTAACCCTAAAGTCATTTTGAAGAATATTCATGCTCTTGCCAAGTCTTTTAAGATACCAAAGATGAAGATTTAATTTGTGCCTAAAATACTCAAATCTGACAGAAGAGATGAACTGTTTCCCAGGAGCAGCTGTCTGAAGTCCTTATTCCATGTTGGACTGTTATTCCTTGTGTCTATCTCTGAGTGGAATGTGCTTTGGGAAGTTTTCAACACCTCTGAGACTGAACAGGAAGACGGAGGCACACCGACTTCTGCAGTAGAATGCCTCACTCGCATCCGTTCCACTAATGCCTTACAAACAAAGGCTGGTCTGTTTTTGAGGAGCACTACAAGAATTCCATACTGTATCCTTCTGGCTGACTCGCATTATATGACCGATCATGTTTGATTAAGCTTCGGGCCCTCAGTATTATCTCTGAATCTGACTGATGTTTCAATCACGAGATGTTAGTCACACCAAAAACCAAGGATGGTTACGTCTGAAGTAGTGGTTCTTCTTCATGCCCCATGTGGCTGCTGACCTATTCCCCCTCTATATGTTACTCTAAGGCTATGATAGGGATAGCAGAGTGGAAACACCAAGGCAGCGATTTTGTTTGGGAGCCGAGTAGAGTTCGTGCCAATTTAACAAGGCCTCTGGCAGAAGGGAAAGCAAGACAGGTGGAGGTTAGAGATGGGGGCCGGGCTGGATATTTAAATAGAAACAGCCTCTAGAACAAGTAATTCCTTTAACAGTTCATACAGTCTGCCATAATTGATCTTTTATTTCTGTGAAGGTAAATGATCATTTCTTGAATCAGAATTTGTGATGTTCCTGCTCTCATATTGAAACTTTATTTTAGTATCAAGCAGTTTATTTTGAGGGGGTATTTTTATGACTCTTATGTCTTTTTGATTTGGACTTTAAAAATAATCACATTGCCTTTTGCCTCAATTCTGATCATTATCCCCTCAGTTTTTGATCCACCCTAGTATGTGATTTTATCATGTAGAGGCATCACTGGTGCATAATGGCTACCATCTGCCCCATTCTGTTTGATTCATGCTTTTAATGTGTCTGCTTCTCGAGTAGTAAGTATGTGTGGGCCCTTAGCTAGAGGGAGGAGGAAGTGCAACAGGGGGTCTACATGTGTTCAAACTGTGATCATTCTGTTTGATTTCTTAAGAAGGAGGGCCAGGGTTCAGTTGTTTTGGCACAAACACAACGTTTTACAGAAGTAAACATTTCTTGTACTTCCAGCTTTCACGTTTAATTTTTTTGTAACGTAAATTATACTTATTACAGACTTCTTTAAATAACAATATACAAGTAAAGAAAACCTAATTTCCTAGTTTAAAAATGTGACATAGAGCCAACAAGTTATATTACAGCTAAATCTGCATTTACGTGGATCACACGTGTTTGAATGGAAGAAATCATTTTGGCATGTGCAGAAATGTCTGGCTTTCTAGAAAAAGCTGAAAAAAACCAAAACAAAAAAAAAAACACAAAAAAACTGGTATGCAGTGTAAACAGTCGCAGCTGTTTGTCTGTTCATTCACGTCTTGCCGGTTTCAGTTTCTCCCCTCTTAATAATTTTAAGTTCTTTTAGAATCTCAAGCAACCAGTTGTGCTCTGGTCTCACCATGTCTTCCACTACATTACGTTGATATACAGCTGACATAAATTTTTAACCAAGTAAGTGTGATCAGATCAGAATCTGATTTATATGTTTACACAAAGCAATTTTATTCTGATCAGGCTTTTAATCCGAATCCTTATGTCCATGTAAACATAGCTACTGGTAAATATTGCAATGGGCAATACAATTTCTGATTGTTTACTTACATACTAGAATATGTGGTGCTCTAATTGTGAACATGCATAAAAGGAGAAATTCCACTAAATGGAATGCAGCCTTCATATTTACTCCTGTGCTTGTCCTATATCATGTCAAAAATGCCTCAACAACATTATGTTATATAACAGGCTGTAATTTAATCTGATTTGATGATTAAAAACAGTAGCCTGGATTCTGCCTGCAGCTGTTTTCTCACATTAAAAGTTCTGCTGGTCATGTAAATTTTTTGTTCAGTGCTGGGAAATGTTATGACATAATTTCCTCTAACATCCATACAGATCAACATACAGAACCAGAGTTATTTCCACTCAACTTTAGCTTTTCGGTTGTCATTGTTTGAAGCTGGATCCCAAACCCACTGACCAGGACAGGAGCATGGAAAATCACAAATTAATGCAAAATTAAGCTGCACAAGCATAAATGCTCACACTTAAGAGGCTACGTATGGATTTTCCCCCATATGTTGGAATTATTTCCATTCAGCAGTATAAAAATAGTAGGAGGTTGACAGGTCTGTCAAATTTCTGTTACCATTTCCATGCTATTTCCCTTCATTTTCAAGCATGATGGAGATCATTTGTAGGAAAATGTTAGCAGTTATTGCTATAACCACCAAAATGAAATTGTTGATCACAATTATCTGTTTAGCAATCTAAATAAATAACCGAATAATTGTTTTAAAGGATTCCCTTCAGCCAATTGTCCAGATAAAATTATTTATTCAATGTTTAGTACTTAGATTTTCCCTGATTAGTTAGTGACAGAACAATGATAAAAAGAAAGTCATTGTCCCATATCTCTAACCAAGAGTATTTTTTCTGTATTTTAAGTGAAAACTGATACCACCAGAAACTGCAATCTGATGTACAAAAAGGTAGAAAGCATGTGTTAAGGTAGTCTGAGTGAGCTGCTACTTGTACGTCTCCTCCTGCCTGGAAGCTTCTCATGACTAATCCTCGAATACAGGGGCAGATGACAAGGATGGAGCTCGGTTTAACAAAACAAAACCTTGTACAAGATGTGCTGCGGGATTTTAAAAAAAATTTTTTTTTTTTTTTTTTTTTTTAGAGAAAGGCCAACACTAGCGAGAGTTGAGGAAGGATAGAGGAGGCAGGGAATTATCAGATGCTGAGCCAGATGTTTTATTAATACAAAATTAGTGTGCTGCTAGAGCTGTGAAATATAATGGCTCCCCTCAAACAGCATTGCTGCTTTGCAGTGTTATCGCAACTTTAATTTACACTGTCATAAAATACATTAATATCTACAGTTTTAAATACTTATTTTAAAAATATTTCCTTTTTTTTTATACGTCCTTTTCATAGTTTTTATCATTTTTTATACTTTGTTTTTTGTATTATCTATTTATTATTTATTTATTCATTCATTTATTGTAGGCGAAAGGGGCCTTTTGGCTGAAGTTTATAAGGTCGGCAGGTCAAAAACCAGGAAGATGGCATCACACGTGCATTCAAAACCACACAAAAAAGCCCGTCTCAGTTATGAATCACAGCTTTAATTAACGTGGCTATTTTTCTGGTTCAGTCCAAGGAATGTTACAGGAGTGTGTGGCTGCTCTAAGAGGATACTCATCCTGTGAGGCATTTTTTCCTGAGTTTAGAACCAAAAGCAATCACTGAGTGTGCTTGCGTATCCCGCAATGTATGGAAAAGTCTTACAGATTTCACAGTTTTAGTTATATAAAAGCTACATTTTCAGGAAATTGCATGACTCTGGGGTGGGTCTGTGTTTTTGTTTCCTGTATTTGTGTCTCTTTGGGGAGAGCGTAGCCCACCCTAGCAAGGGCCTGAACCACATCTTCCACCTCCGCTCTTACTGCTGTGAATGGAGCTTTCTGTACTGAACGGGCCAAAGAGAACGAAGTGATTTACCACCAGCGATCACAAATGAAAAGAGAAGCCTGTCTTAGAGCATGTGGCCTCCTCCACCTCTCAGAGCAGTCCTTTGTCCAGATGCCTGTGGGTGAATCTGACACAAGCAGAAGAAGTTCCTCCACAGAAAGGTCAACAAAACTCTTAACATCACATTGGATGTCCCCCCTGTTTTACATACTTTCTTTTTGGTCAAATGTAAGACCACTCAGGAGCGAATATGAGATCTCCTGGCTGACTGACAACACAAACACAACCATAAAGCTGCGACGAAAGTTTATTTCTTCTAAGCTGTGGAATGCTTCCAAAGAAGCTCAGAAATGGCTCTGCTTAATGACTCTCCAGTAAATGACATTTTGTGGCATCATTTTGGACATTAAGATGTGAAACTGTACAAATCCAACAGATGAATTTGAATCTTTTATGAGAGATCAGATGCCAAGAATAATTTTAAAGCACTGAAATCGGAGTGAGCTCCAAGGAACTCTTCAGCCAGAGAATTAAAAACCCTTTATATAATAGCCCAAGAACCTTAAAAACCAATTCCAGCATGTTTTGGCCATTCTGTGGCCTTCGCCAGAGACTACATTTTACAGCACTAAACCAAAGAGCAATTGCGACAAATGCCTTGTGCTACTAAATCACCACAAAACCTCCTCTTAGTATTGATTGTCACTGTGTCACGATTCTGGTCAAACGAGCAGCGATGACACATTTAATTTGCTTACTCTCCCTTTCTTTAAATTAGCCTCCACAGACAAGCTGATTTATGTCCATACTCTTGTACGAGTTGTCGTCTGTGAGGCTGCATGTTGAGCCTCACTTTGGATGAGTTGAAGACCATAATCCCTGCTGAATACTGTAATTTAACATCATGCAGTCTGACAGCCAAGCAAATTACAGGTGTACCATGTCTGTATCTGTAACACCTTTGGAAGCTGCAGCAAAGTAACCCAGCTCAGAACCCAGCGAACAATCCCGGCCAGCCTCTTCTGTCCCGAGGTGATGCCCTTTGGTATGTGGCAAGCCTGTGCCACATTTTTTATGAACTTATGATTTTTCATTTCAAGGCTGTGGTACAGCAATTTTTCATATAATTGAAGGGTGTTTTTAAAAGTAAGTTTTAATTTGACCTTAGCTTGAATGAGTGCAGTGCAGAACTTCTGATCATTCTAAGGCTGGTTTTGCTTCAGGCTAAAAAAAAAAAAAAAAAAGTCCTCTTAAGTAAAGACAGGGTTTTTCAAACCCCACTGCCTCTTGACCTGCATGCCAAGGATGACTTTGCAAGTACCTGTTTCCAAAGTAAGCTGTCCCAGATTTCCTCACACTGGATCTGTAGTCTGAACATGTGAAATCTTTCCAAAGTGCTTGCAGACCTCCCTGGCAGTGCATTTGGATGGCTGATAATGACTTGAGCACGTTAGACAAGCTAGACGGAGCAGTTTCCTGCGCAGGTGAATGGAAACCTAAAGCGGCAGGGCTAAATGAGGGCACTGGGGGGGTCAGCTAGTGTATCGATGAACAAAAACATGAGCTTGGATTGAGGAAATTTGATCCCGTGTGAAGCAGAGAACGCTGAAGCACTACAAAATTTGTATTTCAGAGCATCTGTTTGGCTTTTAAACCGAGCAGTTATTTTAGTTTTGAAACATTAACCCTTTGAGCCCCATGCACATTTTTTAGGCCTCTGTTGATGTAAGGGCTACTTTAGTGCCCTTTCGGAATTTTTATCACTCAGATCAAATCCGGAGTTATCTGCAGATGTGTAAGAAGCTCTGTGACGTACAGTCTCTTAGAGTAGATATCCATTATGGCACACATATGTGACCAGGTGCACTGCCTTCAATTCAGCCTCTTATTACCAACTTAATGAGCTTCTGTCATTCAAAATAAAAAGTAAAGCTCTGTGGTGGGTAGGGAAGAATAGATATGATTGATGCCCAGGTGGTTTGATGGTTCTATCAGACTGCAGCCTTACAGTTGAACCATGGTTTGAATGTATTCCTGTCAACCCCACCCCCTACTATCAAATCCGCTCTGCCCTGCAACAGGTTTGACTGGAAACCTTTTCACATCTGCTTAAAACCAAGCAGGAGGCATGTTTGGACAGGAGTTTTTTCATGTGCTTTGCTTCAAGTTCACATAAATTAATTGTTAAAATGTAGTAATGCCAGTGTCTTGTCAGTTGTTTGCTTAGTAAAGCAGAGAATATACAGAACACATGAAATTAAGCTGCTTTGAAATTATTTTCTTGTGCAACACTACAGTCTAAACCTTTCAGTTCTATTCTCACATGTGCACAAGTGATTTTTGTCTAAAAAAAATATAAAGTGTTACCCCATTTTTGCTGTTGGAGCAGAAGTGAGTGTTTCTGAATTTTTTTAAAGATTAAATAGCTGCAGACTTTTCAAAGGACTGTTTGTGGACAGTTGGAGCTGACTCTCATTCACATACTTGTGTTTAGGAGGTTGGCGCGCTCATGTTTTTTGGAGCAGGGAAGGCTGCAGCTGTCGAACAGACGTTTGTTCAGTGCGGGTTTACTGGAGAGCCTGCGGAAAGGGCAGCAAGGCTTAGGTTTCTGTTTTCTTTATGGATCCAGTGACTTAAGATGGTGTCGCTAAAGAACACACCAAATCTGAGAAGCCGGCGAAGTCCTGGCTGTGGACCCATGACCCGCAGTTTCTAGATGCACACGCACGCAGTTTCATTTGTCATCTGAAAAATTAATCTAGAAAGCAAACAGTCTGTCTTTGTGCGTGAGGCTCTGTCACTTGTGGCTGGTATCCAGTTCTGTAACAAGCAGCAGCTGGCTCAGAGGCCTGCACTCGGGAGCTGCATCCCTCACCCTGATGAATGTGTCATTTGTTGCTTGTTTAGCAGTCGCTTTTGTTCGGTCTGAACCGCCCTCTCTCACACAAACACAACACTCAGCTATAGTTTTGTGTAACCTGGTTGTAGGAAAGTGATTGTTGGAAGGTATCTGAACGTTTGTAGCCAATGAGAATTCATGCATTCCTGCATAGTACTTCTGTTACACCACAACCATCAAGTGCTAGTTTCTCTTGTGGTTCTTTTAGTACTTTATCGGGCAATAATAACGCCATGACTTCACAGCTGACATCCGGTGACGTCTGTTGATGACTTTAGTGGAAATTCTGGGATATCTTCCTCCACATACAATTACTGGAGGGGAAAATATTTTTAGTTTATTCTGGCTGAATTATTTTAGCTCTGTTCTTCTAATATATGCTCAAAAATGGATTCTTCTTTAAAAGAGAAAAGAAAGCTTTTTTCAAATCCAGGCAAAGTGCTTTATTTCATGGTAGCGGCAGTCAAATTTCTGTCTCCTCCTACAGCTTTGCTCTTCACTGTAACTTCATAATTGTTGTCAGCGGCTGTGGGATGTAGGAGAAACTGTTCATGATAAATTCCCTGAGAAAATATTTATGGTCAGAAGCATCTCCAGAATTGGGCTTTAATATGTACTCAATGTTTTCTTAGTCTCATTATTCATACTTATGTTAGTAAGACAAGGTAACACAAAGATAATATATTAGTTTTGCTGACGTCACTGCCTGAGTGGAAAATAGCTTTTCTTTTAGATATTGTTTCCCCCCTCAGTTTTCCATTAATGGCCTCCTGACTCATCTGAGCAAGTGGGTCTCCTGTCCCAGCTGGAGCAGACACAAAATGTCCAAATACAGATTTGGTCTAGAAGGAGGTCCTGTCATTAAAGAAGAAGAAGAAAAGTAACTTATACTCAGAGTATCGCAACAAGCATCAGATGTCTGTCTTTAAGCATAAAGTTGAAGTACCTATATGATTCTATGTGCTTGTGTCAACTGAGGTATTTCTTATTGTGCATTGGCCTGAAAAGCAGAGATTAAACATGCCAGAAAAGGAACTGAGTAGATCAACTAGTTTAGCCTTCAGAAAACATGATAAACTTGACATGAAACAGGAGGATGGAGAGAATGATGAGAGGAGTGAGAAATCCTCTGATGGTAACAACATTAATCTTTAATGACTGAAGTTGGAGCCACAGGAGTAGTGTGTACACAGCAAACAGGAATGCACATTAGAATCGTGCCATATATAAACTTTAAAGTAACATCTGAGTCACAATAATCCTTTGGAGTTCTTCTCTGAATACCATCAAAATGAGCAAACAGACAGGTATTTAAAGTAAAGGTTTCGAATATACACAACGGTTTTTAGGTAATGACAGAAGTACTTCAGGGTGTTTACTGACAGTGCAGATACTTTGCATGCTTCCCATGGGTCTGGGTTTTGTAGTGTCTGCATAGTGCTGCAGGACTGAAGAGGGAATTGTTGCAGGAGTGTAGAAAGTGAGCACTGAAAACAATGATGGACTGAAAGTAGGTTGGGGTCATCGAGTTTTTGTAATTATCAGGCAGTTATGCTGCCTGATAATGCCGGCAGAGATTATTTATGACTTCACAGTTTCAAACCACTTGTAGAGTTGTCCTGTTTCCATACTGTAACTTTAAGGTGATATTGTGAGAGTTGTTAAAGAACCGTGACTGGCTGTGTTACTGTGTAACTTCAGGTCACTAAAATCTATGGGTTGAACTCCCTGTTGATCTACAGGAGTAAATGATGGAATGTAGACAAAGCTACTGTGGGAAATCTACAGAACAATGCAACCTGATTTCTATACAAAATAAGTGGGTGAAATCCTGTGAAAGGACTCCTAACTCCTTTTTACAGACTATAAATCCAGCTTAAATGTGTAAATCTGTATGATCCCTACTATGATAAACTCATTAATACCAATAAATGCTGCCTCCTTTTTGAAATTAGGAACTCTGCCATAAACTACTTTATGGTAGCCAAGTGCTCACTACTGTAACAAAGTCCAACCAAGGAATATAAAATATTAGACCTAATCCCTCATCAGTAGTTTTTTTCCTGCCTTATCCTGCATCAATTATTAGAATTAAGCAAAATAATCATTTGAAGTGTGAACACTTTAATCCTGCCTAGCCACATGTTTCATGTGCTTTTCAGTTTGAAATATAACAAAGGTCTCAAGGACAGAGTAAAGGGAGATTATTGTGGTGGTTCTTTTAAAGGGTGCATGCTTATCTTAAACAAACCCAGAAGCAGGTGATAAAGAAAAGCCATTGCTCCTTCTGCTTACCAAGATCTTTTGTCTAAACAACCAGTGCCTGTTTGGGAACTCTTGGTAACTTCATCAAATTTGTTATCAGGCTTCCATGTGTGTGGTTACCACTGGCCCTCTGTGGTGTAAGATTTCAGCCTTTTCTACCCACACAATAGCAGTCAGATGAGCACAGCTCTGCCTCAGGCTTGGTGTCTGATCCACATGATGAACAAGAGAAAACTGTTATATAATCAAAGCAAAACACATTTCAAAGTTCTGAAAACATTTTTTTATTTTTTATGTTTACACGATAGGAAGCCAAAAACTAAAATCTCACAAATTTTTATTAAGATCATTTTTATGAGCTCAGATTCAGCTTGACACACAAGTGTAGCACCTTTTAGAGGAAAGCACTTTCCCATAGTATTTAATGGAAGGAAATCAGTATGTCAACAACACTTAGAAAGATTCTGGTGACTTCTTTTTTCTTGTCCCAGTAACCCCGAGAACGACAAATAAAAGTATGCAAACATTATCCCAGGCTACACAGACCATGAACTTATTGTTTTAACATGGGGGAGAGTTCATTTTCTGCCCATTAGCTGAGGCCATTATGGGGCTATTATTGGGGAGTGGAGGGGGAGGCATGCAGTATGATAAGTGAGACTTTAGAAAAACCTTACAGTCCATTGAGATGTTGCATTTAAGGAAATGTTGCTCTTTGCTGTCATTTGGCTCCTTAGCTCCTAATGAAGATTTGCTCCAGCTTATTTAATTAGTGGGTTGAATAACCAATCAAGCAGGCATTTCTCAGACAATGGCATTTATATTATACACAGCTAATAACTGATATTTCTTTTTTTTTCTTGGTTAAAATAAGCATTCCCTCTATTTTTCTTTTGTGGTGCATAGACAAACATGGGTGTATTTTAGCCTGTTCAATATTTTATAGCAATGTTTAGGCTTCAGTTAGGCATGTACTAGATTATAAGAACTGAAAAAAAATGTCTGCATCAGACGCAAAGTTACCCACTAATTGCAACGGTTTTGTTTTTGTTGGTATTTTATGGGATTAGCTGATAGCGAACATCTGCTGATTGTGTCTGCTTCCAGCAGCCAGACGAGTTATGCTCCCAAGTACTTTAAAGGTTTTTCTTTAACAGCATGGCACCAGTGCTAATTATCTTATGCCTCAGGAAATTAAAGGTTTCCCCTAACTTAATTATCTGAAGGTACGCGATCAGTGGAAAAATACTGGGTATAGGTCAGACTTGGCCAGTGTGAGGAATTTACTCTGTTTATCTTCAAGTGCATGTTCTTCAAGCATCTTTTTTGTATACTGGACAAGTTCTTTCTGTTTGTCATTAAACTAATTTCATATTCTCTTCTTTGATTTCAGGATTTCGCAAAATCAGCCTTGATGATCTGCGGAAGGCCTACATTGTGAAGGATGTGCAACAGTACATCCTTCACCGGCTGGATCAGGAGGAGGCCCTGAGGCAGCACCTGACCAAGGAGACTGCTGAAATGCTCAATCAACTTCACATTAAGAGCAGTGGCTGTTTCCTCTATCTGGAGCGTGTGCTGGATGGTGTAGTGGAGAACTTTATCATGCTTCGTGAGATCCGTGACATCCCTGGCACCCTGAATGGCCTCTATCTGTGGCTCTGCCAAAGACTATTTGTCAGAAAACAGTTTGCCAAAGTCCAACCAATTCTTAATGTAATCCTGGCAACTTGCAGGCCACTAACAGTCAAGGAACTGTACCATGCAGTCTGGACCAAAAACATGACACTGACCATGGAGGACTTTCAGAAAAAGATGGACATTCTATCAAAGCTGTTGGTTGATGGCCTTGGGAGTACTAAAATACTTTTTCACTATAGTTTTGCAGAATGGCTGCTGGATGTAAAACATTGCACCCAGAAGTACTTGTGCAATGCTGCAGAGGGACATCGGATGCTGGCCATGAGTTACACTTGCCGGGCAAAGCAGCTCAAACCACTCGAAGTGCAGGAATTTGCTCTGCACCTTGTCAATTCCAATCTGCAGATAGAGCCATTTAATCTGGCTCTTTGGATGATTTGGAATGGGACTCCTGCTAAAGACTCTCTGAGCACCTCCATACCAAGAGAACAGGAGGTTTTGCAGCTTCTAGTCAAAGCTGGTGCCCATGTTAACAACGAGGATGATCATGCTTCATGTATTGTACAACAAGCACTAGAAAGAGAGGACTCTATACGAACATTACTTGACAACGGAGCATCTGTGAACCAGTGTGACTCCAGTGGAAGAACTCTGCTGGGCAATGCTGCATACAGTGGGAACCTTGATGTAGTTAACTTGCTCATATCCAGAGGGGCAAACATGGAGCTTGAAGATAACCATGGACAAACAGCACTTACTCTTGCTGCAAGGCAGGGCCATACCAAAGTGGTCAACTGCCTTATTGGCTGTGAGGCCAACATAAACCACACAGATCATGATGGATGGACTGCACTCCGTTCAGCAGCTTGGGGTGGACATTCAGAGGTTGTGTCTGCCCTGCTTTACGCTGGAGCCAAAGTGGACTGTGCTGATGCTGATGGGAGAACAGCTTTGAGAGCCGCTGCTTGGGGAGGTCACGAAGACATTGTGTTAAACCTTCTTCAGCACGGGGCTGAAGTTAACAAAGCAGACAATGAAGGAAGAACTGCTCTCATTGCTGCAGCGTACATGGGACACAGAGAAATTGTCGAGCACCTGCTGGATCATGGAGCTGAAGTTAATCATGAAGATGTTGATGGGAGGACTGCCCTTTCAGTGGCTGCCCTCTGTGTTCCCGCCAGCAAAGGTCATGCATCAGTTGTGAGCCTTCTGATAGATAGGGGAGCAGAGGTTGACCACTGTGACAAAGACTGCATGACTCCTCTCCTTGTGGCTGGCTATGAAGGCCACGTGGATGTAGTTGATCTGCTTTTGGAAGGTGGAGCTGATGTGGATCACACAGACAAAAATGGGCGCACCCCTCTTCTGGCTGCCGCATCAATGGGCCATGCATCTGTTGTCAACACTTTACTTTTTTGGGGAGCTGCTGTTGACAGTATTGACAGTGAGGGAAGGACCGTGCTGAGCATTGCTTCAGCTCAGGGGAACGTTGGGGTGGTCAGAACTCTGCTGGACAGAGGTCTAGATGAAAATCACAGGGATGATGCAGGCTGGACCCCGCTACACATGGCCTCATTTGAAGGTCATCGCCAAGTGTGTGATGCACTTATTGAACAAGGTGCTCGCTGCACTGAGGTTGATAATGATGGTAGAATACAGGTGATTTTAGCTGCACAAGAAGGACATTATGACTGTGTGCAAATTCTTCTGGAAAACAAGTCGTGCATTGACCAGAGGGGATATGATGGGAGAAATGCTCTCAGGGTAGCCGCACTTGAAGGTCACAGGGACATTGTTGAACTGCTGCTGAGCCATGGTGCTGACATAGATTACAAAGATGCAGATGGGCGCCCAACACTCTACATATTGGCACTTGAAAATCAACTCGCCATGACAGAGTATTTCCTTGAAAATGGTGCAAATGTGGAAGCTTCTGACACTGAGGGCAGAACGGCCTTGCATGTATCCTGCTGGCAAGGGCATCTTGAAATGGTTAGGATGCTGATAAACTATCACGCTGATGTGAATGCCTGTGACAATGAGAAGCGATCCGCCCTCCAGTCGGCCGCATGGCAAGGCCATACAAAAGTTGTGCAGTTTTTGATAGAGAATGGCACACATGTGGATCATACATGTAACCAGGGAGCAACAGCACTAGGCATAGCTGCCCAGGAGGGTCACATTGATGTTGTGCAGATACTTCTGGAAAATGGTGCTGATCCCAACCACGCTGATCAGTTTGGACGCACAGCAATGAGAGTAGCAGCAAAAGGTGGCCATTCAATGATCATAAAACTTCTGGAAAAGTATGGAGCCACAACTCTCAATGGCTGCAACCCATCCCCAGTGCATAGCATGGAGGAAAAAACTCCACTGGCAGTGACTGGTAAAATGCAATCCCTTACAATCAAGTCAAGTAGTTCTGGGAGCACTGGGGCAGGAGACATGCAGTCATCTGGGCGCGGTCTACCAAATGGGCCCGTCCATGCTTTCAGTTCGCCATCAGAGTCTCCTGACTCAACTGTGGATAGACAGAAATCCTCCCTGTCCAATAATTCCCTCAAGAGTTCAAAAAACTCCTCTTTGAGAACCACATCATCCACAGCCACAGCACAGACCGTGCCAATTGACAGTTTTCACGGAATGACGTTTACAGAACAAATTCAACAGCACTCATTGCCTCGCAGCCGGAGCAGACAGTCTATTGTGTCCCCCTCCTCTACAACAAAGTCCATTGGTCAGCAGCCATCATCTCCATCCAATGATTTTGAATGGTCTCAGTTAAAACCTGGCCTGAAATCAACAAAGGGAACTAAAACAGGAAACGGAACATCAAATGGGAAAGGTACACTGGCCGACAAGAAGAAAATCAAAAATAGCGGATCAACCCAAGGTCAGGTTCTAGAGTATGAAATGACCCAGTTTGACAAGAGAATTGCTCTCAACAAATCAGTGGCTAACATTGCAGTGAAGGATCCTCATTGTAAGATCATGATCGGTGGTTCAGTCCAGCAGGAAAGGGGGCAGTGCCAAGATCAGTTCTTCATCCAGCAGCAAAGTTGTGCTGAGAAGAAGAGGAATGGCATCATGACCAATCCCAACTACCATCTACAGGGTAATCAGGTTTTCTTGGGCAGGGTATCAGTTCCTCGGACTGTGCAAAACAGAGGCCACCAGGATGTTCTAGAGAACTACCCTATTGGGGAAACTGAGCTAAGCCTTAAACAAGCCCTGAAACTGCAGATTGAAGGATCAGACCCTGGGTTTAACTACAAAAAGGAGACTCCATTATAGCTGGTAAGAGACAGACCTTTAGCTCACCTATTCATTTACCGTGACTAACATAACATCATTATTTTGCTAATCAAGTTTGATGAAATTGATCAAATTAAACATGTTTAACCCAAATCATTTTTCTGCTGTTTCAGATGTCGCAAATGCCATTGGTCATGCAGATGTTGGAGGGAATGTGCCAAAGCAACTGTTTTCAACTGCATAAAAACTTTTTTGTTTTTTCCTCATCAGTGGGAGACCTCAAAACAATACCTAGGGAAGATTGATTGCTGCCTAAGGCTTATGTGAATTGATACTTTGATGTGCCTACATCTGTTATAGCCTTCTTCATGTATTCATGCGAAGTATCATTTTAATTTAATGCTATTTAAGAAACAGTGTATGCACTTTTTAAAGAATAAAATGACAGACATGCATTTCTTTTCATTTTGTATCCCATCCATGTTTTATCAAGTGTTTTGATAGAAACATACCAATGCTTTTTTTTTTTTTTTTTTTTTTAATTATTGTTTTATAAAATTTTTATTCTACTTTGTCACACTGACAGCAGTGTACCAGTCGGTACATTGTCACAAATCAGAGGAAACAACAGTAACTGATGTCATGGTATCAATTTAAGCGCATTTGTTAGTTTGCCTTTCTAGAGACCCCAAATAATCTGTTAACTTTATTCAATGTGCTAAACTTATGTTCTTTGTAATATGTTAATGGCAATGGCAGTTTACTTCACAGGTATATACAAGCATATTTATTTTTTGTTTTTGAAGAAAAAAGCCACTTTTATTGCATACTTTCTACCATGGTGCTGTGTTCAGAAGATGCCTGCAATCATTTTGGACACTTTTTTTTGTTTTGTTCTGTTTTTTTTCTTTTGGCTTTGTGCGTTTGTGTATTACAAATGTGAGGAAGAGGAAGGCTCATTGATAATGTAAAACAAACAAAAAAACATTTAATTTTGTCCCTATGGGATTTTTCAGTTGTGTGTTATGTTTATGTGTGCATAAAGAATATTTAATTAACCATTGTGTAATATCAGCAAAGGTTTGGTGCTAAATGCAGCAACTTTTAAAAAAAAAAAAATGCATTTGTCCGCATAGTTGTGTGTATATCTTACTGCAGTGCAGCAAACAAAGCCCAAGCTTTGTGGGTTTTTTTTTTGTTTTTGTTTTTTTTCTCCCTTAATTTTCAATTATTCCTGCTGGATTTATCAGGGGCATGACAGAAAAAAGGGTTCAGCCATGACGACAGCTCCGAGCTGTTAGCGATATTGTTGCCAAAGTTGAAACGGCATACTGTTGTTCGTCGTTCTCTTGTGAGAAGCTAAGTATCAGTTCAGCAGGAATTAAATCCCGCGGGAGTCGGAGGGTAGGAGGCGCTTAACTGTGACACAGAGGGAACTAAAACATCTGTTTCTCATGAACTGTGTGGAGCTGCATTAGCTTTACAGGCTGTCATATTTTTGGAGGCTTTTCATAATGTTAACAGTAAGTTTTTCTGTTTTGTTTTTTTTTTTTGCCAAGAACTGGGGTTGTGGGGAGTAGACCTATCGCATGCACAAACACTATAAGCCCTAGTAAAAGCTCTCAGCTCTTCAGTACTACAGTAGCTCAAACATACGCCATGAAGGGGTAATGGAAGGATTCGAGGCAGGATCATTATTGGGAAAGCATACTGTATAGTCTTATTAAGCAGTTATCTTGTTTGTCTTGACGGTGTTTCTGTCTGTCATCTTTCATTTGACTGTCAGTGATTGGATTGTAAATAGCTTACTGTGTACATTTAACTTTCATTTTAAAAGAATTTCTGTATTATATGAAGTGGAATTTCCTGATGTATATTAAAGTGCTTAATAAACATATTTGCTTTACTGCTGAAAAAGAAAACTTTTGCCAAGTTGTTCACTTGTAAATATAGCTGAACATAAAAAGAGCTGTGGAATGCAGTAATTTACAGTTATGGCAGTTTAAATCATTATTATTTAAGGAGGAAGTTATTTAATGTCTAGTGTTTCAGGTTGTTTATATTTTTTTTAACCTTTTGCCAGATTTTCTTAATTCAAGGCAGACAGTGTCTCCTACAGCAGTGGTCCCCAACCCTGGTCCTCAAGGCCCACTATCCTGCAGGTCTTCGATGTCTCCCTGTTGCAGCACACCTGATTCAAATGAATGGCTCATTAGCAGATTTGTGCAGAGCTTGTCACAGAACCATTTAATTTGAATCAGGTGTGTTGCAGCAGGGAGACATCTAAGATCTTCAGGATATTGGGCCTTGAGGACCAGGGTTGGGGACCTCTGTCCTACAGTACTCCAGTGAGACTCCAGAAGAAGGTTGCTCCAGGACAAAATGACAAATCTGCACTGAGACGGATTAATTTTCTTACAGATATCAGTTTGTAGCAGTTTAAAAAGTCCCCCCCTTCTTTTTTCTTCTTAATTCACTGAAGATATTTAATGGTGTGTTGTGGCTGTGAAACCACAGCATGTGCTGTTACTTTACTGTTGGTCATTTGATACTTGGGGCCAAACCAGGACACTGCAGGCATCATAACACATGGATCAAACTAAAATGGAACAGGCACATTTGCAATACCCCCCCCCCCCCCCCCCCCCTCCAAACACACACACAAACACACTTTACCTCCAGTTCACTCAGTTCATCCCTGTTGAAATCATGCTGTAGGAGAGGAATAGACGTGGCTTACAGATCTGTTTACTGCAGCAAAGAAGTAATAAAAAACATGTATGACTAAATGATCTATGCACAAACTAGTTTTTTAGTTTAACTGTGAGCTGCTTTTTAGTTTTTTCATCAGAGTGAAGACTTGACAAAGTTCAATTAATGAAATACCTCCACCCAACGTTTAAAAAGAAAACAGTACAGAGCAGCTTTAGTGGCATTTAAGACTTTTGGACCCTCAGCAGTTTTGCTGCATGTTTTGAGAAGCTGGACGCTAATGAGGAAACCATCTGGTGCTGACTTTATGTAGTTCTCATTTCCAACTTTGGAGGATCTCCTCAAAAATCTGCCAATGTCCACATCTGGTTCTCCTCCACCCATACCCTTTGTTTTGGATACAGTGCTAACAAGCTCCCACGCCATATACATAACATGGTGACAGCTGAGGTCAAATTTTTCCAGTTATTTCTTTTATGAATCTAGTGTCTTTTGTCTGTGAGAGCTTTGTAGGTTTTTATTTGAGAAAAACACCTGAGCAAAATGTTTTTTATAAGCAGCACATTTGCAACATTTTTTTTTTTTTTTTGTTCTGTAAATATGCACATAATTGGATCCAAGCCTGTTCGAGGTAATTATTAAAAAAATTAAACGCTGTTCAGTTTTGAGCCCTTCTCTGGAATATTTTTCCCAGCCGGTCTTGAGATAAAACGTCTTCATAGGAACGCCAACACTGAAGGCTTTCAGCATGCCCTTCATCTTCCTTCTAGCTCACTCTGTGATCATTTATGTTGTGCTTAGGCTGATCACAGAAACATGTTATTTCAAGGTATCAGTACATTAGCTTTTTTTTGTTGTTGTTTAGGGGGGGTGGCACCTGGATTACTTCCTCCCACATGTTTACCAGATTATGAAACAAGCTCCCTCTGTGCAAATCATCAAGTGTGAGGTCATTTAAAACAACACCTCATTATAGTGTTTTTATTTTCTAAAAAGGAATTTTTCTATGATAGTTACATCTATATGATTGTGACTCTTGGGGTTTAATGTCAGCAATGAGAAGGCAGCCATGTAGCAGATTCATGAAGAAGTTTAACAGAAGGGTGTTTAAATCTATGTTGGTACCCTGATGCTGCTGCCACACTCTTATCTTGAGTGGACTTCTACCAGATCATTAGAGTACTACCAGTTGGTAGGTCAATTGAAACCTCTTTTTAACTGATTGAAAAACCCATTAGCACCTGCTAATACCTGCCATTTCCCTGCACTATAAAAACGTTTAATCCACATTCAGTCCAAAGTCAAATAAAGAGGCAGTTTTATCGGGTTCAGCGCAGCATGGCACAGAAGGGAAGATAACACCTTGGTGCACATGTTAATTTTGTCTAACGATACTGCAATCAGGGCTGCCAGCGTGCTAAAGCTTCTCTCTCTCTCGATTTTTTTTTTTTCCTATTTTCTTATTTTTTTCCAGGGGGGCTCTAACTTTTGCAGAAGCCAGCATAAAGTACACAGAAAACAGTTTACAAAGACAAGTCTTCAGTATTTCCCTCCCTTAAATCAAGAAATGTGTACATCCATGCTTGCATTTTGGAAACTGTTTTATTGTGGTATTGTGGCTTTTGAAAGTATTAACATCTAGAATAAAGAAGAATACTACTATTAATAACATGACCATTGACACACTAACCAAACTGTTGTCACTATGCCATTAGTGCACATCCTCAACCCCATTAGTGCAGATTTTCAAGGTAGTTCTAGTTTTCCACATTCTCACACATGAGCATTTCCTTTGCTAGGCTTATTTAAAACTTAAAGGGACATTGTGTAACATTTTCTGTTATTTACTGGCCAAAATCAATGTTTGCATGTTTATACGTGTTATTTTACTGGAGTATTATGGCCTCCGCTAATGATCTGACACATTCTCATGAGCGAGGAATTTTAGATTTGTTCATACATATGACGACTAAGCCTGTAGGGCAGCACCATGATGGTTTGCCATCTTGAAACTACAGCCGTTGGCAAGGGACAAATAGCATCTATAGCACGGACAATAAACACCCCTGGTGACAAATCCTGCATTGTTTCTGCAAGTGGAAGAGATAATTTAGGTGTTTTAAAGCATTATTACTATGTGTGTTTATTTTAAACAAACCACAATCGGCTACTTTGCGCAAACCTGACCTAGATTCTTTGTAGGAGCCCAGTCTGTGCCATCATAAAAAGTGCTAGTGCATCTTGGTAAATTAAATGAAAAAAGTAGCTAATCATAAAATTAGCTAAACTCAAGTTCTTGTTGGCTTCTTGCAAAGAAATTGTAATCTTGGTGAGTAATAATAATAAAAAAAGAAAGACTTTTATCACCCCATAAGCTATAATATAATATAATATAATATAATATAATATAATATAATATAATATAATATAATATAATATAATATAATATAATATAATATAATATAATAAGCTTATTAAATTTAATAATAAGATAACACATCCCGACTGTAGGCCAGCATGCATTTAACATCCACTTATGCGTTGACTTTATTGGAAGTCCTCCAACAAGTGTCAGAGCGGGCGGTGGCGAAAGCAGCTGCATTTCTTTTTGGTAATTTTCATCGTGATTTCCGGGCTTAGTGGGTGAAACCTTTCATAGATTTGCCATCAATGTGCACACAGTGGCTAACCAACACAGGGTTGGATAGCTACTTCATAGCAGGTGTTTTGGAACCAACAACGTAGGTTTAGCAACCTTGAGCACAGGCTTTATCACAGGATTTGTTAAGCCTCCTTTCTGGAATACCCCCTGGTCTACATCATTAATTGAAATTTAATCAGTCATGATATGGCAAAATGAAACGTTTACCTGACCTTAACATAATATTGTACAGACAAAAAAGGATTTTGTTTGGTACAGATATTTATAAAAATTGGACCATAATAATCTGAACATGTTCTTTAATTAAAATGAGAATAAGAATGATATAAAAATAAACATTCACTCTACAGGCAATGTCACAGATTCCATTCCATGTAAATGCAATGAGTCAAAATAATTACATTTAGGTTTTTATTTAAATGATTACAACTTAGAATGATTGTGCACTGCATAACAATGGCTTATTACTGTGTTTGCAATTAGAATTTCTAAAAGGCAGATTTTGTGGCATCAATAACTTATTTAATCAGGTGATACAACTGAAGCTGCCAGGCAGTAAGAGAAGAGCGGATGCATGCAGAAAGGCAAGGTCACAGGTGAAACCTTGGCTTAAAAGTAGACAAAAAACTTGATGCCAGTCTTACTTTTGCTAGGTTAAATTTTCCATCTGCTCATGGTATGGCAAAGAAACATCTATCATAAGTGCAAAAAAATCTACTTGTCATCCAGGAACCTCTGTGGGCCGCTTTTATGTCCTTACCAGTCAAAATACAGCCAAAAATATCACATGCTAAGCCTTTTCTAGTGATCAAGAACGTGTTTCCTGCACACGCGTCTACAATGAGCTCAGTTGACCACGCTTCGCGTTACACAGAAGTAAGATGGTGAATGCCAGCAACTGGTCCTCTAAAACACCAAGATTTAAGCATCATAAATCAGCAACGTCTGTATTGTGTTCTGTGAGGTATTACTTTGTCAAAAAGGGTTGACATAAGAAAAATATGCAATGCTCACAACCATCCTGTCACCTTACAGGTAGAGACTTGTAGCCATTCTAGAGAGGAACATGATTATGGCAGCCATTGTTTCTAAGCATCTAAAACTTTCTATTACTAATTAATTGAAAAGACCTTTATTTTTTTTATCAGGAAATACAGCGGATTGATGGTCAGCATTGTCAGTAAGCATGCTCTGCCTCTACATGCATCAATTCTCTCCAGTTTCTTTCCAATAGTTCTACATGCAGGTTAGAATAATAGTGATTCTGAGTTGACTGTACGAGAACGAGTGAGTGCACGTTGTTCATTTGTGGTGACACGTACAGTGCGTACATTGCTTCTTGCCCCATGGCAGCTGCTGTAGGCACCAGGTCCCCTTTGGCACTGAATTGAAATTACCAGGTGTAGAATATGGATGATGATTTAAAGGAATGGTTATGCAAAAGCAGTTCTTTGTAAGCTTAGTTCCTATTTATCTTACCTACAGTGACAGCTGCAATAACAGCTATAACTTGGTTACATTTACCACTTTGGTTTTGGTGTCAACAGCCCCGTGGTGCATTTGAAAGCCTGATATCCCAACCTCCTGAAGTAATCATTCTGCTATTGGTATTGATCTAAAACCTCCATTATCCTACTGTGGATACATTATGATCACTTTGTGCTGCAGGGCATTATAAATCTTAGTTATAACTCCTATAAAGTTTTGGACTCAAATAATGCCAATGAGCTAATCACAAAGTTTGTTTCGGATGCTGCTGTTACAGCCAGCTTGCTGAGGTTTATGCTCTTTTCCTGCAACAGTTCAGATGGGGAAGTTGAGTTGAACAAGGTCATTCTGATTGAATCTGCAGTGCAGGATCTGTGTTACTGTGGTCAAGCAAGTGGGAACAGGGGCATTTGTGGGCCAGTCAAGCATTTAAAGCGTGGCTTAACTCACGTACACTCCTAATAAACAGTTATCGGATCTAACAAAAGAACTGAATAAACTATTATGAGGGCATATTTTTACAGAAGGAAGAGTTTGAAAGAGAGTTTGTTCCTTTCCATTTGTCGCAGTGCAGCTTCAACAAAGTTAAATTCAGTTTTGGGGGGAAAAAAAAAGCTTGTGTTTAAAAACAGGCAGCTTTAAAAGCAGCTTCTTCTCAACAACAATGCATTAAATCATTGCCAACAAAGCTGGAGAATGAGAGATTACTCACATACTGTATCCCTCTTTGTAGTCTGTTTACATAATCCTTACAGCCTCTCATCAAGGAGCATGAATGAAAAGCTTTCATCAGCACTGTAGAAAACCTGCTTTCTTCTTTGAATCTCAGCATGCACACAGGTGTGTCAGTTTCACTACAAACTGACCAGGATGAGGAGCACACCTGATAAAATGTTAAAGCTGTTTAACAAAAAGCTGCCTCCTTTTAGGCTTGGAGGAGTTGGCCATTGTACACTGTCATACTATGCATCATTAATCATTACAGTTGAAGCCAAGGACAATAAATGGACTCACACTCCACACAATAAAAGGCTTGTAGCTCCACAAGCTCAGATACTCTGGTTTGAGGTTTGTGCAGCTGCATGTAAAATGGACAGTTCAGCATTTCATAGCTCGGTGCTCTCATCTGAAAAATCTACACCAAAATGTCAGATTGTGAAAAATTGATAAAAGTAATTGTTTTCCATTATATTCCATTATAGTAAGTTCCTGTTTCCTGACCACTCAGTGACCTCTCAGCTATTAGTGCTGAGTGGCCCAAAAGTTGTCTTTTGAAAACTTTTCAAGACAAAGGATTGTGGCGTGCTTGCAGTTTTTTTTTTAGGTATATGATTGGTAGTGTTGCTGGAGTGTTGCTGGAATGCAATGCAGGTAGTTGACAGACTTTTGCTCAGATTGACAAAACTTGATGATTAAATTATTAAAACTAATGCTTAGAGATTTGTAAAATACAGATGATGAACCCTAAAAACTTTGGTGATTCCTAATTTTTTTTTTGTTTGTTTTTTGTCCACCACTACCCAGAAAGAACCATTAGGAACATATTCTGGATTACTATGTGGCTTTTAGACTAAACTGACAGTGACAGGTAAGAATAAAGGAGCAAGTAGCAAAAGCCTTTCACCTAGTGAAATTAAAAAATACAAACACAAAATGTACCCTGACACAGTAATTGGTTAAGCTTTGAATGTTTCTTGTACAAGCTTCTTCCTGCTGCCTTGTGGTAGGTTCTTCTGCTATACTAACTTCGGACTGAAGCTATTTTAAAGCTATCCCTTTTTCTGTAACTGAGTGTGGCTCTTTCATGTTTTCCTTGACAACCATCCTATTGTGCTCTTGGATGTGTTTGCAGCACATCCAGCTTTTGCATGAAATCCATTTTTCTGACACAGAGTGATATATTTTGGTCTAAAATGCCTTAGAAATAGTTTTATTTCTTTATATATATTTGCAATCATTAGTCTTGTCTTTTTGTGCCACTCTTTCAATCATAGTACCCTCCTTGGTCTTGATGGATGGAGTCTTCCATGGTGCAGTGCACAGTCTGGCTCTTTAGATGGATTGTGGTGTTCATTTTAATTCAATAGTTTGTTTGTGCACAATCTGCCCCGATCTTTGAAAACATAAAAAATATAGGAAGGATTACTTCAGCTAGCACACAGAAATCCTCCTGCTTCCCTAAAGCTCTTTTGTTTAATGTGTTTCACCATATCCAACTCAGCACCACAGTGTTAACTCTTTTCTATGCTGGAAGAATAGTTGACATCATGTGTTCTTCCCTGAAGCCCCTTCCTCCTGAGCTTTACTGTAGCTGAACATTACGAGAACAACATAAACAGAACAATGAGAAGCAGATTTGCCTGAAACGCAGCATGAAAAGTGAGCACCACCTGGGTGTTTTATTGGCACTGAGCTGCTAAATCGGCTTATTATGCAGAACTATTATTGCTGGGAGTTAAGGAAATTTCATTGTTGGCAAAGGTTTCCCGCTCACTACCTGGCTCTGTCTCTCTCTTTGGCTCTGTTTCCTTATTTCTGTTTTCATGGCCTGATTATTTGTTTTTAGCATCAGTATTTCTTCCTGTCATGATCGCCTTGATCACTGTCTTTGTTTTTCACTCTGTGGGGGTTTCCCCACCCACTGTCCTCTTCTCTTGATATTTCTTTACTGGTTTCAGCCATTGCTTTATGATTTCTTGTTGTGACTCTTTGTCTTTACCTTTCATTTGAATATTTGTCCCCCTCTGTAACTTTAAGTTCGTCATTTTTCCCTTTTGCTCATTTTCTCATCTTTCACTTTGTCTCTCATTGTTCTGCTTCTTCCTCACTATAATGTTCTGTTTGTACGGTTGTTGTTTTTCTAGATTTTTCTCTTTGTTCTGGCTCTGTTAGACTTAGCCCATTCTCTTACTTGTCATATTTGCCTTTTCTGTCGCTCTTTTATTCTTGTTTTTTTTCTCTTTTTAGCCGTCTCCCGCATTTGGCTCTCCCTTCGTCTATTTCCTCCCTCCGTCAGCAGTGAGCAGCCCTCACCACGTCTGCTGCAGAGTTCATCTCAGGACAAAACTCCGCTCTGCTGCTTCTGCTGCTATCGCACGCACACACCATTTGTCGACCGAATCAAAGTCTTGGGTGCATTGGGGCCTGGGGACAGATGGAGAACAGTGAAGACTTTCACTGTCACACAGAGCACAGGAATATTTATTGAACTCACATGCTAGGCTAAGATTATGATGCCACATCATGTCACAAATGAAGGTTGTCAACTGTGTATGAAAAAAAAGTAAGAAAAAAAGAGAACTGGCACAGATTGGCCCTCTTGGCTTCAATTTTACAGTCTATTTGCTCTGTCTTGCCACTGCCAGAATTTAAATTTGTTTTGTCAAGAGTGCGTAACAAATTTAACCAGATTTTTTTTTTTTTTTTGCTGCAGATGTGGATCAGCAGTATCGGGGCTTTGATTGATTAACTTATTTTTCTTGAATATTAGACATTCTCAGATAACTGTTCTTATAAAACACTGAGTCCATTTATGTGACAATCAAAATCAGTTATCCGGTAGTAATCATATTACTGTAATAATCTGATCTGACTCACATGCATTTCTAAAATACCAAAACAATACAGGGTTTCCCCTGATTCACAGCCAGAAATGCTGTGATGGAAAAAAAAAAAAAAAAAACCCACTCAGAACAGAAAGAAAAAGTTAAACTTTTAAAATGTCCTGATGAAACTGTTTTATTCAGTGGAGTCGCACTAAATATTCTTCAAGTTCAGATCTGACATAATATATTGATGATAATAAAACCTACAAAGAATATTGGATCCATTTTAAGCTGTAATGCGACTCAGAGATTTCTACGATGACGTAGATTCAGCTTATTCAGCTGTGTGTTCATGTGACGGCCATGAAGCTACCGGCGTCATGGGCTCAGCACATGGGGGGCGACCAATGACAGCGACGGGCGAAACTCATCGCCACCCAGACAAAATCTAACACACGGAACATGACAAACAGCAACGATGGCGGAAGGGTCACGCGTCACGCTCTTCGATAATTTTTTTTTACAAGAAATTTGATTGGTTATGATTTTGGAGGGAATTTTGACATTTTCAAAGCAGTGACAGGCAAGACAAAGGCCTGATTCTTTGCTTTCAGTATCAGTATTTCTTCCTGTCACTTGATCACCATCTTTGTTTTTCACTCTGTCGTGTTTTACCCATCTACTGTCCTTTTGTCTTGAATTGTCTTTCCTGGTGTTAGCCAGCACATAATGTGAGCTGCAATTTTCCTGTGATGTCTTTGAATGGACAAACAACTCTGTGTGAACTAAGAACTTTCTGAGCTTTAAAACTGCAATACTGGCTTTGTTTAATAGGTACTAGAGCACAGTTAAAAAGAAGTGATGCCTTATACAGCACATACTAGCTATAAACTAAGGAACACCAAAGATCCTGTTTAGAAAACTGTACTCCAAGAAATTTGCAATGGGAGTTCCCATTTGTTATTGAATGCAGCTTCAATAGGTGAATACAAGTCCCTTGCAAGAATCTGCCAAATAAATTAATAAGTAAGTAATAAAGAAAGCCCATAAGTAAGTATCTACCAGGTGGCCACAATGTTAGGTCAGCATTCCAATATGTGTTTACCAAAAGAGGGACCAGTAAACCCTGCAGAACTCCAGGGAAATGTCTGAGCTGGGTTTGCATTTTGTGCTAGCTAGGTTCACTTGAGTTAATTTTAGTTTAGTTTTAGTGTAGTCACAAACACTTTTTTTTTTAGTGTGAAAAGGTCATCCCATTTAAAATACTTGAAGCTTATAATAAGGGTCCAGATTTTTCCAAACAAAATGGTAATAAACAAAATATGGGCTAATTTTGCTTTACTTCAAACTACATTCAGATAAACATCACAGACACACAAGAAATAATTCCAGCATTCTTATTTTTTTTCATTATTATATATGGTCGACACATAACAGAACATTTTTGTAACACCAATGAAAAGAAATCACTAGATTACTATGGAAATAACAGTCAATAAAGTTCTTAATATAATCAAATGTTTATCTAGAATTAGCTGTATATTGACAGGAGTTGCATTTTTAGATTTTTTTTTTTAGGATGGAGATAGAAAAGGACATTTTCAATTTATTATCAAGCTCATTCCAAATCTACACAAAATACTTCAGCCAGTACATTTTAGCCTTAATTTTTTCAGCAAGAATTTCTCAGCAAGACTTAGGAGGTCGTAATGATGAAAAAGAGGTCTAGTGGGAGAATTATACTTAGACCATGATAAAGCATGTATGACTGTCTTTTACTGATGTCCCGACTTTTTAAGTAGGCTGGAAATGTGTTATTACAGATAACAATGCAATAATGTAAATTAGGCTCAAATAAAGATTTATACAGGGGGAGAATTGCAGAGACTGGAGGAAACTATCTCAAAAAACAAAACAAAGCTGCATATTTAGATTTTTCTTTTTTTTTTACAGATCATCAATATGATCATCAATAGAATCTGAAATTAAGGAGTTCACTGTTGAACATAAGAATTATCTGTTAGACCCTGTTTAAAGGAGGCGGCCAGAGGTTGTCTCAGGGTGCCTCAAAAGAAGAGGTTTAGAAAGAAGAAAGCTTTTTCCAATGGAGACTAAATATTAATTAAATATACCTGCAAGACTAGCATTGCTTACAGCGCTATCATTTAGATTCAGAAAACTTTATTTATCCCGTATGGGCAATTCATTTGCAGCTTACCACAGACACCAATCAGCATTCAAAGTGCAATGGGTCTGACATAATCAGTACAAAGTACCCATGAGGTCGTTAGAAGACATGAAAAATAGCCTGTCAGGAAGCACAATAGCTTTTTGGCCCCTGTTTAAACGTTTATTTATTATCCTCCAAGTTCTTAGAATCACCCTGTGATACATTTATAAGTTTTGCATAATTACTAAATAAAATTTGTACGTTTATTTCTAGAATTTATGTGTTCATTTATATCGTTAATGTTTTTTTAAAAGTTTTTAACGTTTATATGATATATTTTTGTGCTTAATACCACTCGCCCATAGAGACAGAAGTTTTGGAAGCATTCTGGAAGAATGCAATCTATTTAAAATACTGAAATGTAATTGCAGAACAAATGTTACCACAATGCACAATAATTTAAATTGGTTATAGGTTAAAGATTTTTATACTCACTACTCATTTTAATCAATAATATCTATGTAACAAAAACTACTATAATACTTTACAGAAACCTCCATTTCTGTATAAATATACACCAAATGTACACCCCTGGGCACGCAGCTAAGAATAATTTTACAGCACCTAAACCCACAATAAATGCAGTGAAGACAGTTTTTTTTTATAAAGGAATGTACAGTATGAGTGGAATCATTTACCAAATTACACATAAAAAACAAATAGCATAATTAATTTTAAAATAACTAAAGGAGCATTTATTAAAGCATGGAATCTATATATATATATAGATGTGTGTGTGTGTGTGTGTATGGGAATGAGGATATGTGTATGCATGTAAGTGTATATAAAGTATATATATATATATATATAGTGTTTAAAGTAACATCTAACAAAATTCACAGCTTTAGTAAACATTTCAAGCTTTTTTTTTTTTTTTTTTTACCAGCATTTGATAACTTATCCTGAGATAAGATACTCTCATCAGTAACTGTCTAACATCAGTCCAGCTCTGTGCATAGATTTTTTTCAAAAAGGACTTTTGGCCTTAAGTAGATGGACAGGAAAGGGGGTCAGAGATGGTGGGGTATGACCTGCAGCAGAAGCCCCGGGCTAGGACTCAAGCCTGTACCAGCTGCACAGAGGAGTTGTAGTATGGGGGGTGGCCACACAACCAGTTGAGCTAAACCACCTTCCCAGTTCCTGAATACACTTAACAAAAGGACCCAGTAAGACTAACAGCAGCTGTTGGTTGTAGCTAATGAGGATCAGAATAAAAATGAATAGGCTTCCAAATCCTTTATCGATTTTGTTAGATGAAATCTACTGTCAAAGTAGCAGAAAACATTGATTGAGAGACTTTGCAAGGAATCCTGAAAGTTAGTTTGCATGCTAGTTAGAAATGTAGCAAAAGATATTAGCATCTTGAAGAATCATTTGTGCAACTATGAGTCCAAGTTGCTGCACAGCTGCTAATGTTTTAGTAATGGTATGTTCTGGGGTTCTTGCTCCTGGACATTCACTTACTACCATTCCAATCACTGGCCAAGCTTTTGTGTGTGACAGCAGACCTTGAAAGTAGCTGCTATTCAGCACAACCAGTGCATGACATTTCAAATCAGGACTCCCCTTAATGTGAATCAGGCCTGACCTGGCAATCCTGAACTCCTCCACACATTTCACTCTCTCCCTCTACTCATTAGTACCAACCTTATTTCAGGTCGTTACCTATGGCACAGAGAGAACACCTCTTCATGCATAATTTTTACACGTTCTCTTTATCCCATCTTCTTCTACCACACATTGCAGCATTCTGTTTGCTGTCTCTCCAATACACCCTGACATAATGACACACATATTGCTGATCAGGATGGTTGCGCAGGCAGGAGTCTGACCTCATTAGGAAACATGGCTAGCCAGCAGAGTCTCTTGATGAATGACCACGAAGAACTGCAACTGGAGAAGGATGAACTAATCTGACAGGCAGCAGGAGGAAATCTAAGACTTTCTCGATGCTGTGGTAAAATAGATGCATGGGTTAAATATTTTTCTATAAAAGTGTGGGAGGAATTAGGAATGCTTGTATTATTTTGCATCATTCAAACTAACTGTTTTTAAACATGTTCCTGTGATGAAAACAATAATAACTAAATAACTTTCAAAAGACAATGAAATTTCTCATTTTAGACCATTTCTTTTATGCTCTATCATCTGTAGCTGATGTATAGTGATCCTCTCAATTTCCCTTCTTGCAAAAAAAGGTTTAAATTTGTGGTTTAGCATGAAATATCTCAACAGTGCTCAATTATAATCACTTTGCTGATTCAGTTATGATTCATTTAGTTAGAGCTACACACCAGCAAAATATTTACTTTGAGACAAAATATACTTTGTGCTTCAGTTTGACCAAGTATAATCCTGAAGATGAAAAACATTCTATTAACGTTCTATTTTTAAAGATGAATGTGTTCTGGTTTTACCATCTATGCTTTCCTGTGATCTTGTGCAGCTGCAGTCTTCTTCTTCTTGGCTTGTCTGTGTTGTAAATATTCTATTGATAAACAATATCACCAGCAATATTAGTACATATAACTATCAACCTATGCTTCTGTGAGGAAATAAAATGCATTAAGAGCAATAATATTTTATGTCAGAAAGTCTGGAATTAACTCACATATACAGTCTATTATCATAATGGTAAACATATACAGTAGGGATGGGCGTGTCAATACTCGATATCAACCAATGAAAATATTGTATTCAACTGCAATAGTGCAGTTGAGACACTATTTCATAGCAGAGATGAGACCAAATGAAACTATAAGTAAGGTGATTGGAGTTATAATGGACGCATACAAACAGAAAGGGTCTTCGTCCCACCTCTGCTTTCTATCGAGCTTTAAGGGAGAGCAGGAAAGAATAAACATTTTAAATAAAAGCAAAATGGGAAGCAGAACTAAAAATCCAAATACAAGAGGAGGAATGGTATCATATGTGTGAGACACAATCCGCATCAACAAACTCATTAATATGGAGGGAGTTTTGTTGGAAAACTCGTTATTTTATCACACCAAAGATAAAGTCTAGACAACTCGGTACACAACAAGGCTGTTGGAGACTGTGTGGAAGTGTAGAGGCAGATCATACCCACATCTTTTGGAACTGCACAAAAATTAAAATGTACTGGAAAAAAGTCAACTCAGTTGTTGAAAACATCTTGGGATACAAGATTCCAAATACTTGCACAGTGATGTATCTTGGGAATATTGAGAAGGTTGTAATGAATGAAGATCTGTATCTGACTAAAATATTACTCGCAGCTAGTAAGAAAGTGGTTACAAGACACTGGCTCAACGTGAACACTCCAAAACAGGAGCAGTGGTTGGAGGTTGTCCAGGAAATCTGTGACATGGAAAAAATGACATACCTGTTGAGACTCAAAGAGAATATATTTGAAAAGAACTGGGAAAAATGGAACCTCTATATGAAACATGACACCAACCGATCAAATCCTAGACTGTAAGAATGGACTTAAGTAAAACGCCTCCAGACAATTAATTACCGTTACTGTTACTGTTATTGTTTTTTTTTTTTTTCCTTTACTATTAATTTTTTTTCTTTTCTCTCTCTTTTCTTCCTAGTCTATTGTACTGTATTTTTCATTTACCTGTGAAATTGCAATAAAAATTTAAGTGATAAAAAAAAAGAAAATATTGTATTCAATACCCTTTTGAATATCAAGGTACCACTCTGCTGTTTAGAAACATGCTATTTTCTTTCACTTCTGAGATTTTTATGCAATAAAATTACTTATGAAGCTCAGCCACAGTGCATGCCTTCATGATGTCATGAGGATGTTGCTACTGCAAGTGATGATGAGGTTTTGTTTAGATATTCTATTGTTTTAATTTAGGTGATAGCACATTATGTTTTTTTTTATAATTATCATATTACTGTTAGATTTTTATGTATTCCACAAGTGGATGACCAGATAGGCCTTAATTTCTCTTCAGCTCCAAGACTTTTTGTAAACATGCAACATTATGAAAAAGCAAAGTGCCAGGGCTCTATTTGTCTTTTTTGTCAAATAGCACCTTCTATCCATCCGTCAGTACCTTCCAGGAAAAAATTCTGTGAAAAATCTGGTGTCTTCCTCTCTTCCTAACACATTACCACTCAAAGTTTGTAAGCCATAATGGAAAGAAAGCATTTTCAGTCATACACAGTCAAATTCCTTCTTTGTCTTCTGGATTTATGAAGAAATGTAACCCTAGTTTCCAAGGTTTCTCCAAATCTGACTGACATTTTAATGGTTGTCTTCTAAATTAATTAAATGATTGTGGAGTCTGGAGGGTCGATACGCTGCCAAACCTTAGAAATGATAGATTGCTTCTACACTACAAGGATGTGTAGGCTTTCTCCTGCTGTCAGAATATGTCCAGCTGAATACATTACCAAACCTTATGCTGGAATCACTCAACTCCTAACCAAGGTTCACAGGCAGATTAACATATAAATGAAACTACAGGTAAGACCCATCCAATATGTTTATGCCAATGATCTGCAACAATGGAAGCATGGAGGAAGGTACAAGTAAATGTCTCTTGGAGTGAAGGAAAATTATATTAAATCTGAAAAACATTGTCCTAAAACTGGAAAATGTGGAACAATTATATTCTGAACAATTATAATCTGAAAATGTTTCAACCTGTAAGAAAGAGTGGGGTTTAACTCATTACTGCTTTTAGACTTAATTTAAAAAGGCCCTCCAAAGCCTATGGATTTCTCTAAAAATTAAAGTTGTTCCCAAGGACTGTTAACATATAAGGTTTGCAAGAATTCAAAATAAACCTAATTCTTGGAATATATTTGAATTTTGAGCCACTTGTCAGATGGCATTCGTGCAAGCCTCTGGCAAAAAGCCTGCAGTAGCTCAAGCAGCAGAACTGTTGACAGTCAAATGACTATGAAGGCTTGACATGACCTTGTTTAGCTGCTTCCACTACCACCTTTGGGTTACAGGCTATCAGATGCATCTACTGATTTGTTGTTGCAGTACAAGACAGTTAAAGTCAACAAACAGCCTTATCTTTGGTTTCCGTGTTCCTCCATTTTTCATAGCAATAATAATATTAGCAACATTAGCTTCTGAGGTTACTAAGGTATACAGAAGTTCAAGCTAATGTTAGAAAGCTATCTGTTGGATTACAAGGCAAATTGTTTTCACAATGGGCATGGTTTAATCATTTACAGTCATTAAATTCTTAATCTCAGTTAAAACAAGCTAGACAGTTAAACTGCATCCATGGATACATATATATATATATATATATATACTACCGTTCAAAAGTTTGGGGTCACTTCCCTATTGAATCCCATGGCAAAGTGACCCCAAACTTTTGAACGGTAGTGTATGTATATATATATATATATATATATATATATATATATATTGTAAGGAGAGTTGCTCAAAATCTTATGGACAGATTTACATGTAAGAAAAGCATTTTACAAACAGACACCACTTCTTATTGTTTTACCTTCTTTTATACAAAATTGAGGTGAAAAAAGTACTGTATAAATTGTAACCAGATTATAAAGATTAATGTCTGAAGGCGCTGGCTTGGCACAGGTAGGATGGGAAATTTGGAAAATTAGAGACGGCAACACTACTGCTCCAAAAGTTTTTCTTTTTTTTGTGTTTTTTCATTCTTTGATTGCAAGCTTGTCACACCCAACATGTATATCAGGGGTGTCCAAAGTTGGTCCTCAATGGCTGCTGTCCTTCAGGTTTTCAATGTTTCCCTGCCCCAACACACCTGGCTCAAATGACTCATTAATTTAAATCAGGTGTGTCGGAGCAGGGAAACATCAAAAGCCTGCAGGATTGTGGCTCTCGCTGGACATCCCTGGGGTATATAATCACTGGGGAAAAAGAGGCAATAACTTGCTATGCATGACCTGGACAGAAAGTCGAAGGAATGACTGAAAATAGGGACTACTTAAACTACCCAAACAACTTTTAAAACTTAAAACAAGATTAGATCATCTTCACAAATTAAATAAAATTGAATCAAATGGCCATCTGAACACTTTTAGACAATATTGACTCACTGATATAAATTTTTCCAGTAATTATAAAAGGCACAACAAAGAGAGAAAAAAAAAAGCAAGAAACATATACTTAAAGAACCTTTTTTGCCTCTGTACAACACTGTTCATAACCATGCAAAAACCACCAAAGACCAGAATGACTAAGCTGAGCTGAATGAGTCATTACAGCAAGGCAAGTGACTGCAGAAGGCTCTCGGAGCACAGACCACCCACTCATCTCCCCCATTAAGACAGCCAACTCTTCAACATTCAATTCAACAGCAATTTACTACTAAGCCGTTGATGGTGAAAGAATGGTGAAAGACAGAGAATTCTTAATGAGACATGGGTCAAGGAAATGTCAAAACTACACAATGAATTGAGGAAAAATATGCCCTAGAATGCAACAGAAATTTTAGTCTTGACAACTTCAGAGAGAAAATGCGAGCTCAGTGAAGCAATCTGTTTGTTTTGTTAAAAGTAAACAGAAATCCTAGATTTATGACCACCAGCATATCATTTACTCCAAAACAGTATATCTTTAATTTTCTTATACTATTAACATAATTCCAGTTCCATTTCTATTTCAGCTGAGTCCCTCATAACTTATAAAGTAACTCATTTTATTTGTAGAAAACACACTCCATTCAATCATTTTTCCATTCAACACATTGGAGCATGATGTCAGTCATACAATGTGTCCTTGTTTGTTCATAGCACCTTTATTATTGTGTGTCTTCCTAGCATAAAGGAATGAAGCAGTATTGTATGAGAGAATGTAGGTCACCCTGTACACAGAGATGAGTAGGTTATCCGACATCCTTTGAGACAACAATGACCTTCAGCTTGTCATGCATTACATTACAAAGTTGCTACAGAAAACATCAAACCTTGTGTTTAACTGTCCACTAATAATGCTGCAGTAAAAAGCTTGGTGGCTTATGCTCTTGTAACAGAGTTAAAAAGGCATTATTCTACTTGTCACTGGGGATACTTAAGAATACCAGTCATGTGTTATGTTGACTCTCGGACGACTTCTCTTGTCACTGGTTGGTAAATATCACTGGGAGTGGTAGACCGTTCTTAACTGGCTACCTTGCTCATGCTAAAGAGGCTCCCGTTTGTTATAGCGTGCTGCATTCTTGCTTTACACACACACACACACACACACACATATATATATATACATATATATATATATATATATATATATGTATACTGTTAGGGAATGGCGGAACATTGCCAGTGCTGAGATGAACGTGCTCAAGCGTGTTGTGTGTGAGCCGACTGAGTCACAAGTGTCTGACCAGCATTTCCCCGTTTGAATGAATGAATGAATGAAACTTTATTGTCATTGCAACAAATGCAACAAAGTTTTTTTCCAGTATAAATGCGTCCAAGAGTAGACAACAACAATATATAAACATAAACAGGATCAGGCAGACTGAGGCAGCAGTCGCAGAGAATTAAGACCAGCAGTTTGACAAGCCTGCATCCTTCTCCTTATTTGAAGGAATATTTATCAGACACTCTGTGAAAGAATAGAAGTCTGAAACTAGCAAATCTACACCATATAAGTTCACGTCTTTTCATTTGCGCTGGTGGGCATGGTTTTTTATACCTACAAGGTGAGGAGATGCCTATTGCATCTGGAGGGAGGGGGCTGTGAGGATTTAAAAATTTTACCGTGACGTAGAAAAGCACCAGTATGGTTCAAGTACAGCTCTACATGATGAAAAACAAAACCTAGTTTTACCCTGTAGGGGGCATTATGAGCCATTTTTGACCCACAAAATCCTGTATTTAAAGAAATGAAAAAATGACAAATCTTATCAACAATATAGGTGGTTTTCATCACAATTAAGTAATACTATGTTGTTTACAGCTCAAAAATACATTTTAGGGTGCACTACCCCTTTAATTTGTATCTTGCAGTTGTCAGAAGGTGTAAAACAAATGGTGTTTCCATGTTAAAATATTTATGGCTTTTAAATATGTTGACTTTGGTGACATCTAGTTGCATAAATTGAGGATTGTAACCGAATGCCTTGCACCAATCAATAATTACAACCTTTAAAAAGAAAGTGACTGCTTGGTCTCCTCTGGACTACCATAGAACTGTGACAAAAATCCATTAAGCCACAAAATGCTTCCAATCTGTTTCCAACTGTTAAAGCCACGAGTGTTTATCACTGTGCAACTGGTTGGAAAAATCATACAGATGCCAGTAGTTGTGGACAAGGTTCAAGAGACGGTCCTTAAAACTATCGGCCATTGTGTCGCCTCGGACCTGTCGTGTTCATGCTCTTGTTTGCATGAGCGCCTCTAGCATTCAGGCAACTCACGCACGCGACACGCTACCTCGCATCAACGTGAGTTGCCTACAAGCCAAACAAATGCTAGTAGCGAAAGGCAGCCATGATACGTACACAGATGTGTCGCTAACTGCAAGTAAATCACAGCCCTAAACGTGACAGTGGCAATATCAGTAGTCAAGTTTTATTTTCAACACTAGAACTAATCAACATGAGAGCACGTGGAGGTGGAACAACAGAGAGACAGAGGAACGTGGTGCTGGTAGCCTACTAATGGACTCGATAAAAAGAGGAAAGGGGGAGCAGAAAGAGAACTTATAAAAAAAAGAAGGTGCTTGAAGAGGAAGCAGGAAAATGCCAGAATATTTCCGATATTTTCAAGTCCTCCACCAGCAGTGTTGTCCAGTCAGCCGTGACGTCACGTGAGTTAACGGTTTAATAAATGACAGATACAGGGGGGAACAGTGTGTTGTTTGGGTGCA
The DNA here is from genome assembly GCF_017639745.1 of Melanotaenia boesemani. NCBI lineage: Eukaryota > Metazoa > Chordata > Actinopteri > Atheriniformes > Melanotaeniidae > Melanotaenia > Melanotaenia boesemani. The sequence goes on from NC_055688.1 coordinate 12,027,140, forward strand.
AACTTTTACCTGAAGACAACATGATGATCAGTGGTTAAGATTCTTTAATTTTCTGATGTTATTTGAATCACATCTGGTGAACTTGCTGTTGACCACTTCATGTTTTTAGTAGTGAATTTTGCTGTTGGTGTAATAAATGTACTACTGTAAACTTGCATCTAAATGATTTGCGGACAAAATGAAACAATCATGTTATTTATCTGAACAGAAGATCACCATTAATATAAGAGTACTGGTTTGACTTTTGGACTGAACCTTTTGACGAGAAGAGAGAAACACTGGACTAGTGATTTGTAGTTTTATGTGAATGTTGGTCTAGAATAATGAGCTTTGGTGAATATCAAGTCCATGTGTGTGTATGTACACTTGCACAAGTGTGAGCATATGCATGCTCACACAATAAATAAATAAAATGAAAAGCAGAAACTCCTGGAAACACTAATATACAGTAACTGTACTAACCACCTCTAATTTCTCCAGAAGAATTTGTGGCTTGTTAATGAAAACTCTTGAGAATGGGACTTCGTATGAGTCACATTTCATTCCTCATGTCCATAGGGCATAAGTAGGGATGTGTTAACGGTACAAACAAACAACCACATTATTTTTTTGGATTAGAGGACATTTTGGTCATGTCATATGCAGCAATCAACAATTTGCCTGCCTAATTATCTGTTTTATATAGGGATAAAATAGTTATTCATTTCCATGCAAACAGAGATAAAAGTTCCCTGAGGGCTAGAATAACAATTTGAAATGTGTCATTGTGAAAAAAAGTTTGTATTAAGCTTGTTTTGAGAGCCGATTCAAACACAGTAAAGTAGCAACTGCTTTCAAAAGACTTTACAGCCGTCTTTAAGAGACCAAGCTCTGAAGTGTGGTTGTAGGGAAACTTGGTGGAAGACGGTCAACTTGTCTGCAGAACAGAAAATTGCTTCTTGACCACCATCCAGCACTTCAGACTAAAGTAAGTTAATGTTTAGCTCAACAGGGAATTCAGAATAATGGAAAATGTCAGGGTTTGTCAGCAGTTTTCTTCTTAATAATGTAACCTGGATGTTTCAGTATTTCTTGCTTCATAAAAATAAAACCTTACACATTCTGCTGCTGTTTGGGTTGTGTTATTTGCAAACTACAGTATGATTAAACAAATTATATACAAGGATGAAGGATATTTTTATATCAGGCACATTAGCAAAATGCAAAAATGTTTCAATGGGATACGCACTATAGTCTGTTGTTAGAGTCCTATGGATTTATCAGTTGTTGAGGTCTATGCAACCACACTGTCTCCTGGAAACTCTTTTTAGATTATGCAAAATGTGCATGAGGTCATCACAAACTCACTGACCACTTTATTAGGTACACCTTTTCAGCTACTTGTAAACACAAACACACAACACATCCAACCTTGAAGCAAATGGACTACAGCAGCAGAAGACCACACCAGGTGTAAGCTAAGAACAGGAAACTGAGGCTATATTTCACATAGACTTGGCAAAATTGGACAATGCAACTGGAAAAATGTTGCCTGGTTGGATGAGTCTCAATTTCTGCTGCAACAATGAAATGGTAGGGTCAGAATTTAGTATGGAAAACATGCATGGATCCATCCTGCCTTGTATCAACAGTTCAGGCTTAGTACCAACAGGGCATAGTTTAAATGCCAAGCCTATTAGACGACCATTTCTTCCTGTAGGATAATAGGTAGGATAAGCTCAAATCTCAAACTGGTTTCTTGAACATGATTATGAGTTCACTGTACTCCAGATTCACCAGATCCCAATCCAATAGAGCAAATTTAGGATGTAACAGAAATGGAGATTGTTATCATGGATGTGTAACCAACAAATCTGCAGTAACTATGTGATGATATCATGTCAATATAGAGGAATGTTTCCAACACCTTGTTGAATCTATGCCGTAAAGACCGTATCTGACCTGGTGCTAGCAAGATGTATCCAAAAAAGTGAGTTGTTAATATATATATATATATATATATATATATATATATATATATATATATATATATATATATATATATATATATTGCTAAATAGACGTGTGCTTGTATGTGTATTTGTGTGTGTGATTATCAATATAAAACTTGGTTAAAAAAAGAGAAGAAACATGTACGGCTCAACTGTTATTAGACTTGGCTTAAATGCAGGAGCTGGAAATGATGAAACTTTGTGAAATAAACATCTTTGGACTCCACATTGTGAGGAGAGAATATGTGGAAATCAGGTTTTCTGTTACTCAGTGTTGCTGAATGTTAATAAAATTAGCACATGGTGTTTTAGGACATCTCTTCTAGTTTAATTACTCAACCGCACTGAGACAAATCTATTGAACGTACTGTTAAATATCAGCTGAATATGGAGTGTTTAACAAAAAAAAGAGGAAATGTGTATTTCTTTGGTAAGAGTTTGATTAAGACTTTTGTTTATTGTACTAAATCTGATTTATAACTATTTCTGAATTAAAATATCGGACTGGGCTTATTCAACTATGATTTAACCCCTAAACCCCTAAAAGCACCACATCAACTGCAACATATATCTGAGCAACCCCAATTCCCAAAAAAGTTGTCACACTGTACAAAATGTAAATAAGCACAATGCAAAGACTTAAAGCTCTCACAAACCATAGTTTTTCTTCTCAATAGAACATAGAAATGTAAAAAGTAAGTCATTTTATGTTTTCAAGAAAAACATCAGCTCATCTTGAAATGGCAAGAAGGACATGGCTACTCTTGTGTAGGAACCTGTTGTCAACAAATGCAGCTTTATTATTGTGGGCAAACTACTCTTTTTAATTTGGATTAAACCTCAAATTGTCTGAAGTCATCCCTAATAACCCAACATTTGCCTTCAAAAAAGTCACAATTTGTATGCAGCATTCAGTCTTTTAATAAGTTTTATTTCATGGCTGAGTAACTGAAATGAAAGGCCAGGATGCACATGGTGTTGGCATCTAATGTCCAGAATACTAATAAACAAAAAGAGAGCTTTGCATTTTGCAATCAGACGGGACAGAGTGCGCCACAAAATCTGAATTCCTCACAATGTAGCACAACAGATGGCTCTTGGTGGAAGTAAATTTGGATCTGGGACTTGTGTGTTGATCGGTGGTGTAATAAAATACTCAGGTAAAAGATGGTGTAAAATTCTGTAGAAGGCTCTACAAATTACAAATCTTGCAACAAACACAATAGGCTTTATTATGTGAGCCCAGCAGACATCACAGTTGAACCCAGTTGTGCAAACTCATTTATATTTTGAGCTCATTTGTATCCACCAATGAGTAATTTATTCTATTTTATTACTTTATAATTTCTTCATTTTCCTAAACTATCCATGCCATAAAGAGTAATGGACAATCTGATGTTTTGCAATATTTTAGCTGTTCATAGAATAATTCATTAATTAAACCAAAGCCAAGAGTTTGCTGCAGTTTTCTTTGCTTCAGTTGCTTAATACCATTATTTTAAACCTCGCTTCCACTGAGCGGTTTGGGCCAGTGCAGTCTGGTACGCTATTTTGTGTGTTTCCATTATAAAAGGGGTCCATACAACTGCAGTAGTCTTTAGAAATAACTCGTGGTCAGATGTGGAATGACAACAAGATAAAAGTGCTGATAGATATATTGTCAGAGGAAAACATATGACAGCTGCTAGTAAGCTGTGCCACTTCTGGTGAGAACGGGAACGCATCATTCAAAAGGCCAAAAGGTTTGGCTTGTTTGGCTCAAGTGTATTTCTGCAATCTTGGTCCAGAAGAAATTTGGGCCCCCTGTTTTAGTGACAGATCAGACAAAACAAGAATGGATAAGACTGAGCCAGCTGTGCATTTCTTCCTACAATCTTTACTATGCAATTAAGATAGTTGCTAACATGTCATCGCAACTCCAAACCTTATTAATGTTATACCTGTTGTCACTGATGTCAGCTCTTTTCAATAGAAGGCATTTTTTACAGCAGAGAGACCCCTTATATTTCAATTTTCAATTCAATTCAGCTTTATTTGTATAGCGCAAATTTACAACAATGTAATCCCAGGGCACTTTATGGGCAAATTAGTTCATAATAAATAATAGCCTAGTTAAGAAAAACAACAGATTGCATCAAGTTTTGACCTCAATCCAATCCCCCATCTTGAGCATGTAAGGGGCGACAGTGAAAAGGAAAAACTCCCTTTTAACAATGAGGAAAAACCTCCGGCAGAACTCAGCCCAGGGAGGGCGGTCATCTGCCTTGACTGGCTGGGGTGGAGAGAACTGGAAAAAGACACCAACAGACACTACAACTTTTAGCCTGGGAGACCTGCTGAAAGAGAAGAGCAGAAATATGTTAATAATGCCAATATTTTATTTATGGAAAATAAGGAGCAGAGGGATTAAAAGGAAGTACTCAGTGCATCATGGGACATCCTTCAGAAGACTAAGGATATGGCAGCATAATTTAGGGATGTCTAGAATACCCATAACTATAAGATTTATCAGAAAGGAGAGTTTTAAGCCTGATCTTACAGCTAGAGAGGGTGTCTGCCTCCCAAACCCAAACTGGGAGCTGGTTCCATAAGACAGGGGTCTGGTAGCTGAAGGCTCTGCCTCCCATTGTACTCTTAGAGGGAGTAAACCTGTAGTCTGAGAACAAAGTGCTCTGTTGGTGACTTTATGGAACTATGAGATCATTGATATACAATAAAGCCTGGTCATGGAGAGATATATATGTAAGGAGAAGAATTTTAAATTATATCCTAGATTTCACAGGGAGCCAATGAAGAGAGGCTAAAACTGTTAGTTCTCATCAGAACCCTTGCTGCAGCATTTTGAATCAGCTGTAGACTTTTCAGGGCATATTTGGGATGGCCCATAAATAAGGAATTGCAGTAGTCCAATCTTGAAGTAACATAATCATAGACTAGTTTTTCTGCATCACTCTGTGGCAGGACGTCCCTAATTTTTGCATGATGTAGGTGGAAGGAGGCGGTTCTAGAAACCTGTTTTATATGCGAGCCAAAGGACAAATCCTGGTCAAAAATAACTCCAAGGTTCCTCACAACAATAAGCCAAATTAATGCCATACAGATAACTTATATAGCTAGGCAATTTTGTCCTGAGCTTTTCAGGCCCAAAGACAAAAACCTAAGTGTTGTCTAAATTTGCAAGGAGAAAATTCAGAATCATCCAGGCCTTTATATCTTTAATACATCTTTGTAATCTAACAGACTGATTGGTTTCATCAGGCTTCATGGAGAAGTAAATCTAAGTATCATCCGCATTCCCTTTAAAAGATCTTCGCAATTGCTGGCTAATCAGATAAAATTAAAAGAGCAGCAGGGCATGCAACAAGATTCATAAACTGCATCTTACTAATATGAACTTTTTTGTATTCCAAAACTCTATAAAATGATATTAGGTGTAACCATCTAAACACTGCTGCAGACTGCACAGCTGTGGCTAGTACCATCAGCTCACTATGTGGAGTTTGCATGTCTTTCTCATGCACATCAGGGTTCTCTCTAGGTACCCCAGTTTCCTCCCACAGCCCAAAAACATGCACATTATGAGTGATTGAATGACAGTGTTTCTGTGATGCAACCTTACCAGGTCTCTCCTGCAACTCTTAATTGGATTCTTGGGTAAAGAAAATGGATGGATGGAATACTGTATTACATGTTAGGATGGGAATGCCATCTTGTAAGCGTTGCTCCCTAATAATAAATATTTGCCACCACTGTTGCTTGGTTAGCTTTGTTTTACTTTGGCTAAAAGTTGGTAACACAAAGAGAAAGAAGAAAAAAAAACAAAACAAAAAACAACAGATTCATGTGATGGACAGGATCACTGGACTACCTCAACTCAGATTGCTTAATATTGCAGTAAACATTTTGTGGGTTTCAAACATACAAATCCAAGAAAGCTCACGGGCAGTTTTGTATTGACTGTGTATAAGATCTGATAATTAATGAGTTTGTAACAAAATATGATTCCCTGCAAATCCATTTTACTTTTTGTCTCACATAATAAAGTAAATCCATTATTGCACTGTAAAATACACCAAACTATGTTCATTATCAGTGTTATAAATATATTTATATCAAATGTTCTAAATGTTAAGAACAGCCTGATGAAGGATTTTATAGGCTACTTCCTCTGGGTCCTCTTTTAATTGGTGTTTCTAAATTGTCCATAGGCGTGACTGTGAGCATGTGTAGTTGTTTACCTAGGTTGTCTCATGTTTGCACTGTGATAAACTGTTGACCTGTCTTGGATGTATCCCACCTCTCCCCCAATATTGACCGGGTAAGGCTATAACCCTGAACAACATGAGGTGGGTGTATAGAAAATGGATAGAAGTTGGTCTTACAGGATACTCATGAAAACATTATCCTAAAGGCTTAGTGTGCAGGATCCTTGCAAAAAATGAAAGCTTTGAGCTTTGAAGCAAGTGGGATGCTTCCTTTATGGCAAAACACACAGCTACTCAAAAATCACTGTGGGGTGATGTCAGTTTCACATTCTCTGTTGTGTTCCAGGGCAGCTTAACATTAACCTGTGTTTTAGGAATGACATTCTTCTTTTCCTCTGTGGTTTTGGTCTTAATAAAATCCATTCTTCAGAAAAGAGATTAACACCATTCCTGTCAATTTCTTTTTTCAAATAGTTTTGACATCCTAATAGTTTTTATTACTCTTATTCATGTTAGTCATTAATAATGCATTAAGATTAAAAATTGAGTCCAACAGCAGAGCAACAGCCTCTTTAGACTCCTGAGTCCTGGGGGTTTATTAATTTCTAAACCAATCAATATCCTCTCAGCAGCTCCAAACATGTTGCACTGTTTTCCTTATTTATATACACATATAAACAAACACACACATTCAAAGTAACAGGCTGATTTGGCATCTTATAAACGCATGATCTGAACTGAACCAAATTACTAGTTGGAATACATCTAACTGAGTCTATAGAAAATGGAGTTATGGTTTTTTCTACCACACGTATTAAAGATTTCTGAAGACAAATTGATTCTTAACGGGTCACATAGTGTTTAATTTTCTTTGAGGACCAATAAAGACTGATATGAAGAGGTTTTGTGTTGCAGAAACATCAGACAAATCTTTAGGATGAACACATGACACCAACAAGAAAAAAACAAATCCCCTTAAAATAAAAAGTGTATCTCTGGTGTTAGCAACTGTCTTAAACTTCAGATATGCTCAACGCAGAAAATAGATATGCAGGTGGACGGACAGTTTATCCATCTTCTGCATCGTTTATGCCCACAATTTGGTCCGTTTTCAAGGAACTTAGCTATCCATCACTTGACGGAGAATACGGAGCAATACCACCGGAAATGTTGGGGGCAGTGCTGAGCAGAAAAACTGACACGCCACCTTGGAAAGAAACAAACCAGAGAAGAACAGAATCAGGAAGTGAACAAAAAAGAAAAAGAAAAATGAAGATGTGCAGAACAAATGCAGAAATTGCATGAGCTTTTGTAGCAAAACTATATTTGAATGTTTAGGGCATGTTGGGCGGTTGGAAACAACTTTATAACGACCGCTGCCAAACGGTGTCTGACACTGATGTCGGCTCGCAGGAGTAAAATCTGAACTTAGAGCTGCCAGCTAGTGGACGAATGGCAAAACAGAACACACATAGAAGTATGAGGATGGCGATGTATGACAACATTTGAAATGGACGTCGCTAATTATGCTCGTAAGGGAGCAAAAATGGGCCTTAAGAGTGCTGTACTCGCAGAGAAAGGTATTGTAGCATTGCACATTCAGATAAAGATAATGCTTTTAAATGAAAGCAGATACTTCAGAGATTTTGAGTCCTGTTGATGGCCGTCTGTATCCTGCTGTTCGTCATGTTTTAGTTCCTTCAGAAGGGAAACATTTCTCTATTGGCCATACTAATTGAATCCCCCCCCACCCCCAGGACAACAACTGGTATTGCGTCTTGCATCTGATGAGCACACAGGCCGACTCTGAAAGGAGTAACTGATTTGCGCGCTTCACTGATCATTGATTTCTATTTTGCAGAGTCCTTCATGAGGAGTCCTGTTCTGTACAGGAAGATTGTCTCCTTCTCTCAGCACAACCACAGTGAAATAATCTATAAGTTAACACTGAAATGTCAATACTGTATATCATTATCTCCAAACTTGCGGATGAATCCTTTTATGAGACACATTATGCTTTCAGGTTTATTGGTGTTTATGGTTTTTAGTGGTTGATATTATTTTTTTATGCTGCTGCAAAGGTTCTTTGTTTTTATGTATTAATCTCAGTTTAATTTAAAGTCAGTCAGGGGTGCAAAATACGCGCTAACTGCTCCACATGTGCATGGAAAGAAATTGCTCCAGTGCCATTTCCACAGTGCACTGATCACAAGTTTGCTAAAAAGGTACTTAAACAGAAATCCATCCAAGCAAAGTGTAGTTGCAGTCGGAGACTGACAGTTTAATTTTTTCCGCATTGATTATGTTGTCATACGCGTGATAGAATACTTAAAATTTACTCTCGCAAATATCTGCTAAAGTGAAGCTTGACTGCATGAAAGCAGACCAACAATATGGTAATGACAGAACGCCACTGCTGACAGAAAATAATTAATTTGGCTGTGACTGAGCTTCTGGGCGTGTCTCTTTCATTCATCTCCATCTTCTTCGGTCCGTCTGTTTGATTCCTGCTCATCGTTACAGATGGGGGTTGGGACGGCGAAGGGGGGTGGGGTTCACAGGTGCAGCCAAACTAGGATGGTTAATGACCTTGATCAATTATAGCCTGGCTGAGTCATGGTGTCTATACATATTTCATGACTATCAGGGGATGCAAGCCAGGCTGCCAACACCAAACCTCCAAACCCCCACACAGACAACAAATCTAGCACCCTGCCCCCTCCCTAGCCCAAGGCCCCAGATGAAAGGAAGGTCTGACTCGTTAGCACCCTCCTGCACCAGTTAGCTCCAAACAGGAGGGTGGGGTGTCACAGCAGGGGGGAGGTTGGCCGGCTTCAGCCGGAAGCTCCTGGTTATTAGTCTTTGTCTTTCTGTAGTGCTCTACTCATCCACCACCTTACATCCACTCATCTATTTAAATTTCTATCACTTTTATATCTGTCTAGTTTTACATTAACTAGACAGATCCATACATCTGTCTAGTTAAACCACCCTTGAGTGAGTTCTTTTCTTCAGGAATTCCAGTACTGTTCAGTCTGTTTCTTATCTTGTTCTTGATTTCCATGATTATACAACTGAACCCTCCCATGTCAAACAGCATCAGTGCTGATGGGAGGATTTTTGTTGAAGAGTGCAGTAGTCATTCAACTATGGTAGTGGGGGTAGAGAGAGGAAGATGGAGAGGTAGATGCTGGAGGGTGCAGGCCAGGAGCTGTTTTCTTTGTAGTCAGTTTTCACTCCTCTGTACTGAGGACTCTACATATTGTGGTAAATTTGATTTGGTTTTGTTTTAATTATAACAGTTAATTAGACTGGGCTCCCTTTTAGTCAGAAATAAGAATAAAAATAATATGCATACAGCTGCACTGGACATGGGCACATCATTGCAGAAAAAGACCAACTCTGATTATATGTGACAAGGCTTGGAGCATGTTCTGGAAATGCTGTGCTTTATCTCAGCAGATTTTAAATGGGTGCACTCACAAACGAATATCTTGACTTAAAATGCTAAGCTCAGAGTGTGTCCTGATCAAACAGATCAAAGTGTCTTCTCATCCTTTCTAAAACCCTCCCAAAATCCTTATTTTTTTTTTTTTTTTTTGGTCTTGATAAGAAAGTTTGACGCAAAAAATTGCTAATTCTTAAACTTGAATGTCATCCTTTGGGGGTAGAGATGAGGCACTCATGGCTGGATCTGCTTCGGCTTTGTTAAAAAGAGGGGTACACTTGATTTCAACAGCCTTCTTTTTCTTTGATGTAAAAAAAAAAAGAAAAGAAAGGTGACAGTTTAGGATGAAGACCACACCAACGGTAACACATCTTTTATTTATAATTCACACACATCAAGCTGTGAAGTGTTTCTGTATTTAAATCCAGTATTTACATGTCGTTTTGTCTTGGTTTTTGCCTCTACTTGCATACATGTAGTAGGGGAAGCTTAGAAAGGCTTGAAGTACTGTCAGAGCAACGATTTTTATACAGAATTATTTTACAGTGTGCAGGGATGTGCAAAATAAAATATTATTTTTACATCAGCTCTTAAATCCAGGTTAGAGTTAGCAGTCTATGTGCCTGGCAGAAAAACTAATTTACTTCCAAGTATATTAGACTAGCAGTAAACTTTTTTTACTGCTAGTCTTAATTTTGAATGGCTAGATGTACATTTAAACACATTATAGTGTTTTACATCCAGTCATAAAGCAGACCTACGTGTTACAATGGCAGAGCTCTGGATCCGTAACGAGGCTGTTTACAGGTGCTCGCTGGTGGTTGTTACAAAAGAAAGGCCAACAAGTTAGAAGAATGACAACAGAGAGAAAGTTTACAACACCAACAGCTCCACCCCTAAGAATGCTCTCCTTCTCCAGTGTGGTGTCATGTTCCTTGTAACCTTTTATAACTACTCCTCAGTCTATTGGTGAGTTGAATGCTTTGTTGCTAATGTCCTCCTGCAAAACAGCTCATTACTGTGACATGAGTCACAACAAAACACTGACCTCATCTGACCATATTGCAAATGTCAAGACTTTCTCAAATACTTTATTTTGGATGAGTTAATGTGATGCTGAACAGCAAAATAATTTGCAGAGACCCATTTACCATCTATGGCGAAATGTCTAAAAATGCAGTACGTTATGATCTGCATGTTTGCAGTGGCATATTGTCATGCATGCAGCAAATTTGGCTGCATTGGGATTGCCCAGACAGAGCCTCCTCTGCAAGAAGCGTGGGATATGTAGTGTCTCTGTAGCTACAATTAACGTTATTGTCATAAACCTTTTTCTCATAGTGTGGGCCAAAGTTCCTGGGTCTCATATACTTGATATCGCTGTTCACCAACATTTTTTTTCTAAAAATTTATTAATTTATTCCTCTTTTACATTTCTAAGTTAAGTTTAAATAAAGTTTTTTTCCAAAGATCGTTGGATAAGCTGAACTTTAACTGAACTGAAAATTAGTCATATTTCATGATGTTATCAAGGTCATGCACAGAACCATAATTAGCACAACATAGAGTCAGTACCCTCTTTATTAGGTCAGCTGCTTGTTAATACAAATAGCTAATCAGCCAGTCACATAGAAGCAATTCACTGCATTTAGGCATTTAAAATACTATCCTGTGTTATGCTATGTTTTTACTGTATTCAATGTATCCAACTGTTATCCCACTTTAATATCCCTATATTTTTAAGTCTGTCTGTCAATCTATCTATCTATCTATCTATCTATCTATCTATCTATCTATCTATCTATCTATCTATCTATCTATCTATCTATCTATCTATCTATCTATCTATCTATCTATCTATCTATCTATCTATCTATCTATCTATCTATCTATCTATCTCATTGCAAATTAAAAAAAAGTGGCAAAAACATTAAAAGCATTACAAAGGGGTGCAGAAGAAGCACTGAAGGAAGATGATATTTTATAGTTAAATAACTACAATCAAATTTAAGAACACTTGTAAAAGTTGTAAAATTATTTACTGACCTGTCTGTTGCAAAGCTCCTCTCATATTGCCAAACTGCTATAAATGTTGTTGCTGACTAGTTTACATTTGGAAGCAATAGTTTTGAATTAGTGCATCATGTCCTGTTTACATGTTGAGTGTTGTGCTGAGTTGTGGTCAGCCCAGAGCTTGCAAAGGTCAGAGGTTCATTCTGTTGTTGAGATGTCTGGTTTGATCTGTGGCTGTGTTTGCATCCCAAATCAAAGATTTTCTGATGACATTTGCGAAGCTCTGCATCTGTAGATTCTCAGTCATCCAGGCCATGGTGATATGCTGTAAGTGTTTGAACAGAAAGCAGCTGGTCTCTTTGATGATTCTTGAAGAGAGGGTTAGAGCATATCTGACCTAAACATAACTGCAGAGAGTATGTATGACTGTTACCAGTGGTGTGGGTTTGTGTGAAAGCATGGTGAGGGTGATGTGTGAGGGGGTGTTTGGTTGAATGCTGGCAAGGCTTAGAAAATGGTTCATGGGAAAAAGACTGTTTATCCTAATTTAGTCAAAAACGACTACTGCACCAACAGCTGTCAAGCTGGGCATTCTCCATGGACGGGCGAGCACAGATGTAGTGTGTCTGTGCACACATACGTTTCTAAACCAGCTCCTGTCATCACCATTTGCTGTTAGGCTTCAACACAGCCTAATAATAAATCCACCCAATGAAATTTGACTAATCGAATTATTGAAAGAGTAAATAAAGAGCCATTGACCAACACTGAAAGGAGACCTGTCAAATTCTGGGGATGCAGAACACAGTGGAATTGTTACAGCACATACCTCCGCATTTCTCACCGAGGAGAAGAACATGACTATTATAATCCTCTACCATTAATATCAGAAACATCTTTCAGTCTGCCCCTCTAACTTGACAGATATTTCTACAGCATGCCAGTGGAAACAATTAAGTACAGTGCTTCTAAAGCTAGGGACAACCAAGGCTTTCATTGTTGCTGATGCAAAATAACAGCTGTTGTGCTGGTGCTGCTCATAGCAGTCATCAAAGTCTTGAGTGTCGCTGCAACCTGTTCTCGTTTTCAGGGCATCAAATACAACTGAGCCACTGGCATTTCTGAGCAGAAGGTGTCCTTTGTGGCACCAGCAAATGCACCAAACACCATTCTTTTCTGTTATCAGTCACAAAGATTATACCACCAAAAGAGCTGTTTTATGGCTTTCTTGTTGCTGTTAATTTTTCAGTGGCTTCACATTGGTTTATCGTTCAAAACAAAAATGATGATGATAATGATCAGAACTATTTTAAACTATTTCATGTAACACAACTACAAGCTCATATAGTTTCAGATATAAGTTTCATTTTATGCCCACAAAGGGTGCCAGATCCCTTGAAACATATTACTCAAAAACAACAATCTGCTGTCTTGTGAAGGAGACTGTTGCACGTCAGCTGTTGATCTGGAGGCTAAAGAACCAAGGCTCTGAACACTGAGGTAAAGCTGAGAATTTTGCAGATTAATCTGCATTAATATTTATTGTAACTGCAGCAATGACTCCGTTTAAAATGACCTGGAAAGTTAAAAATGCTTTGAAACATCATATGAGGAACTTTTGAAAATGGCAAGTTATGAGTAAATAAAACAAAAATGAGTAAAAGAAAAATAATAGTTACTGTAAATATTAAATTTTTTCGATCTTAAAGCAAAGGAGTTTATAGTGGCTGTTTCTGAGCAAGGTTTATAGGTCTCTAAGGTGCAAGGGCCATGCATAATGTTTCCATTAAGCTTGGCCTTTTCTCTTTGTTCCTTCACCCTCCATCTCTCAAGGGGAAACCCTCCAAAGGTTCCCAAGTGGCTTATTTACTTGTCAGCCAGTGCAGTGTCCCTTTAGTAGCCCTCCAGCTAGAGCTGAGAGAGGATTGGCTTGTGGTGATGCATTCAAGTCCTCTTATCATGCTTAAGTGGAGCTGCACTCCAAAACCTAGGATACACTTATGAAAAGCCAGACAAGGATGGCGAAGTGAAAAGAGGGTCAAAACACAAAACTTAAACTGTCTGAAGAAGAAGGCTGATGGAAAAAGTGAATGTGCAGATAGGAAAATGGATGGAAAGAGACGAAAACATTTTAAAGAGATGTGTGAGGGAGTGTATTTGTTTAGGCAAAAGTCTGTTTTGTTTGTTTTATATGTAAAGAACTGGTTGAACAAAGAGGAAAAACTGATGATTTAACTGTGCTGATGGGAGGTCTCACAACTTAAATAAAAACACAAACACCTGAATGAAATCAGATATTAATCGTGGAATCTACTGAACAAATCCATGCTCAAATAAGTTATTGGTTTAATCAAATGGCTCTCTTGAACTTGCATTTCCTTCTTTCGCCTTTTTCTTTTGTGTGGTGTTTATTACAGACCACGTGTAAGGTTGTTAAGAGGTGCTGATGCAAGTGAAAATAAAATCCAAGCTGTAATTATTTAAAAAAATAGTGTGTATGAACACATCCAAGGACATTGTGTGACATATGTAGACTCAGAGCACAAGATTTACAGCCAACCGTTGCAGCCATGTCAAAGAAGATTAGAGTCCTCTCTGGTCTTACCATCAATACTGTGAATGGGTACCGACTGCCGATAAACAGGCTGACAAAGCCTGGAATTGATTGCCAAAGTTCCACATCTGCCACAGAGATAAAAACAGAAGCTGATAGTGCAGGACAATGGGTGTGAGAAGGTGATTTTCTTTTTTTTAGGCTAACAAAAAGGTCCACGCAGATCTTAAGACTTCCATCTATTCATGAGACATTTGTGTTGCCTACATGCTGCTTTTAGCAGCGACAGGCCTCTTATTTAGTGTGTTGCATGAATTCACACCAAGGGCTTGCAGTACAATTAGCTTCTCTTCTGTTGGCTACTGAGCAGCTGCACTGAGCAGGTGGTGGGTAAATACTCACTCAAAGGTCTTTGTTTTAGGGATGTAATACACATTAACTCTCTCTATCCAGATTTTTCCATATGACCAAATGTTCCACTCACCATCTCAATGTTTGCAGCCAGCATTCGATAGATTTTTCCATTTTCAGCTTTGTGTTTTCATTAAGTGACTAATGAGTCACTTTAGCTGCTATATTAACTGTTTGTAGGATTAAAAAAAAAAAGTTAACATAAAAACTGATGAGGCAGTTTTAAGGTTTAGAAGTGAATTATCCATTTGGAAGCTTAGAGTTTGCATCGTAAAAATGTGATAATTGTCACCTGAGTGGCAGTGACACAGGTGGTGGTAGAGCAGGTTGTCCAATGACCGGAAGGTTGGTTACTTGAATCCCTCTCTTCCAGCCGTCTGATGTTGGCTGGTATGAATTCAGTGCACATTGTGCTACCACGTTTCCATCCAATGTAAGCCCTTTGAGTGTTGTTAGCGACAAAGGGCAATATAAATCTAATCTATTGTTATTATTAATCTAAAAAATAGGTTGTAGAACTGGATTCATATGAAAAAAATAGAATAATGATTTGGAAAACAGATAAATCTGTTTTTATTTATCTGAAAATGTATGGTGTAAAGTTTCTGTAATGCAACAGAATCAATAAAAGCCATGCACCTCAACAAGAGGCAATCCTGGCAGCCGGTTCTTGTTTTTCCTGTCTTCCATTTTTATGGTTCAGAGGTCGGTTGATCTTATTCCACAGAGAAACATCTCCATCTCTCTATTTCTGAGCTGACAGTAGATTTTGCAGTGAAGATAGCAACTAACTGAGGGCATCAAAAATTCCTCTTTATAGAACATTTTGACTTTAACAAGCAAACCCCCACAGCAGTTCAGAGGCTATAATAACCTCCACTATTCACAATTTTTTGAATCAACAGCCTATGGAGACATTGGATTTTTATCCCTCAGTGTAAAAGTAGAATATGTTTCTTTCATCTACACGGAACAGAGCAAACTTTACGTAAATCTACTTCATGAGACAGGAGTGAGTGGATCGGGGTTTCTTACTGCCTAATTTTCAAAAATACATTTATTTATGACATTTCGGTGTAAAAACTTTACACATCAGAAGTTCATCAAGGTTGCCACCTGGCAGTGCCAGATTTAGACCATGTACACACATAGCAGGGTTTTTGTGAAACATCTCTTCTACATAAAAACTTGAGTCCACACCACCTCCATTTTCAGGGTTAACAACACACTTCTACTAACGACTTAAATGCGTTGTTTGGCATGTTCATAAGAATGCCAAAGCAGGTGGTGGTGCAATCCCCAGATCTTATCCAATCAGAATAACCTTCCTTCTCTGGATGTCACTTCCACAAAACATGAAACATGACATCTATGAGGTGGCAGAAAATAACTGTCCTTAATAACGCAAGGTCATCACAATACTAGTTAAACTCTCATTATGTTACATTACACTACAAACCTAGAATCATCATTTGTACTCTGACAAACATCAAGTTTGAATACAGCTTATCCATTTTTACCAGTAAAATAAATCATTATACAGTAAACACACAGCAATTTCTTATTCCCATAGCTTTAGCAGCTTTAAGGTTACATGCAGTGTCATCTCATTATATGGTTGTGACAGCCCTAGGCTTGTCAGCTTCTTGGACTTGTATGTAAATAGGACTGTGCCAGTGCTTTCTGTTGATTGGCTGCTGTTCCTGCCTCTATGGGTCCACCCTCCTTCGCCAGGATTGGTCGCCGTCTGATCTGGCCTCCTCTGCGGCTGGCCAATCATGAAGACGCCTAATTGCTCCTGATCACCTTCATTCTGGGCAGCTGTGTCGGATTGGTGCACAGTTTGCCATTATGGACAAGGGCTGAGTGAGATTACAGCTCAGCTTGCCACTGAGGATTTGAATTTGCTGTCTTGGAACTTGCTTACTGTTGAGTCACAGATCTTTGTGTTTTGTTGGAACTTTGTTGGCTATAGAGTTACAGATCTGTGTTCTTTGTTTCCGTTATAATTTGCTACCTGCCGATTTTGAGCTTTTTTGAACTCATGTCACCGGACATTTTATGTTGATTGTTGTTTTGTTTTCAGAGTTTGTGTTTAGTAATTTAGTACATGGACTTTAGGTTATTTTTTTGTTTGTTTAGTGGATGAATCCTTTGTTATATATTAACACACTTTGTAAATAAATTTGCTTTTATTGTAAGTATCCATCTCCAATTGATTGTGTTACCACCCCTTTTCCCCTGGACTCCGTAGGGGTTGTAACAACAATCATGACTTGTTCTTGCTTTAATACGAGACCTCAGATCAGGGATAGGGTCTCTCAATGGAGTAGTGAGGTCCCAACCATAAATGTGGAATAGAGAAGGTGTGGCAGAGTCCAAGAGAGAGTACTGCTGGGGTGCTACCAAAACTGGGGACCAGTGTGTTGATGGTGCGATCCTCAATGATACTGATGTAATCAGTATAATTGGCATTGAGTTTACCCTCTAGCTCTGGTGTGTCAGGAATTCCACACTGGTGGCACTTGGAGGGTATTCCTCTGCTGATAGTACTGAGCCCATAAACACCATTATCCAAGCACCAAAGGTTTATGTAGGTGTGACTGTATACAAACCCAGGGCATATCAAACACCTCCTTAGGTCTTCCAGATCTTCCAGATGGAAGACCAGAAGTGCCTGGCATCCTTGGTTAGCCTGTAATACAGGATCACATCAACTACTTGGTATTCAGTTGCTCCAACTTCCATGTACACACTGCAGTGGAAAATGGTTTCATAACAGGTGTGGCACTAGAACACCACATTAACATACCAGAAGTGTTAACTCTTCATGAACCTCGGTCACATTTGATGCAGGTAGAGCGAGTTAGAAGTGGAGGCTCCATGCCTGTTCCTGTAGCATTGGTGTTATTTTGGTGGTTTAGAGCTCTGTCAGTTGTTTCAATTTCAATTCAAGATTTATGCCAGTAGGTGCTTGGGACCAAACTGATAAGTGGGCTCTGTGCTGTTGCTATCATCTGCTCCCCTCCTTGGAAGAGGGGCCCATGAGCATCTCCATAAGGGTTTAACTTGCTCCTGGTGCAGGTCCCAAAGAGAAATTTCGCCCATCCCTGTGATTATACCCAAAATTAACAGCAGGGAAAGCAAAATCTGGCCTTAAAAGGTTTTAAGCTATCAACCAGCAACTGTTACTGCTCTCACAGTAAAGTTCCAGATACATCCCAAAATCAGCTGCACCACAGCAGCTGTATCACCAAATCACTGTGAAACGAGAAACTAAAATCTAAATGAAATAGCCAAACTCCTTTTGGATTAACAATACAACTTAAAATAAGCTGTGATTAGAATTGATCATTTCTTCAATTTTTCATTGCCCCCCTCACACTTAGTGCCCAATGTTCAGTGTGTGATGCACATGGTGGGAGCGGCAGCTCTGGTTTGGAGTGTAGTTTAGCATTATATAAATGAGCTTTTAGGGGATGAATAACTTCTGGAGTGGGATTTTAAATAACGTCTCACCTTATCTATAATTTCTGCTTCACCAAGCTTTGCTTGGTTTAAACGTTCTGTACACACATGGTGTGAAGCATGCCTGAGAAATGCATATTTTCACCTCACAGTCTTCCTTTGTAAATACTGGTTTATGTGCAAACACATCAGCTATTCATCTGGCCCCAGGTGTCTGGTCATACACTGGAAGTAATGTGTGTTTTGTCATCAAGAGCTGCAGCAGCTTGCAATAAATAATCTCAGTCAAAGTGTATTATCAGAGTGACAGATAACCTTTAGAAAGTGGAGTGCATAAACACCACAACACTTACTGTAAAAGCATAGAACAAAAAAACCCCTTTAAGAGGTCAACCATTACACTTTATGCTCATCTACAACATGGCTTAGATTTTCATATTTGCACTGCGGTCAGAGAGAAAAGAGAAGAATAGTGAAATTAAATGCTTGTGCATCATATTTGGCTTTGCCAACAATGCAGCAGGGAAGTCATTATCACAGTTCAAGGGTGGGTTGAAATGCCACGGCTGGATTGGGTTTCATATTTCTACAGAGGACATCAGGGATGTGATGTCTGATCACTGTCACTGGGGGGAGGTGGAAGAATATGAAAGACAACTGAAATGTGTGGTAGGTGATACACCCAGATGCGAAGAGCAAACACTGGGTTACTGAACAACAGGATGTAAGAAAACCTCCTGATAAGTGAAAAAGAAGAGAGCAGCTCATGAGAGCAAAATGTGTAAAATAGATGAGGTATAAGAGAGTCTAATCTCTAGAACTTTAGATTCTTCCTTTTAAATCAAGGCAAGAGAAAGTTGAAAAGAAAGTATGGAAACTGATTTGTTAAATAACCCAGATTAACAGTTAGTTAATAATGTGAAACCTCGACCTTCGAACAAGACACAGAATCTAAAGGTGGATTTTTATGTTTCTAAAGCACAATAATACAAAACAGGTCCAAGGATGTGTTGCTACCATAGAAAAAAAAACTTCTAAGTCCATTTTTTGATTATTCCCTTTATCCAGCCCAATGTTATGAATGATTACAAGTTTACTGTTTTGATGACCCCTTATATTTATTAAAACCCAGATGGTTAAATATTTTTAAATGTCTTTGAGACAACTGTTTCACTTAGTGAGGGCTTCATATTGTATATTTGCACTTGTGCTTTACCCACTCTGAATTTGTCTTTGAAGGCTTCTCCTTGTCCTTGTGATGTGATGAAAAGCCTACGGGGGTGGGGGGACAAAGTTGAGTACACAGACTTTGACCACACTCCCGTTTCAAAAGCTTCATATACTCATTAAATGGCGAGTCCTTGTTTGGAAACTTCACTGATGGCAGTTCCAGATGTTTTCTTTGTGTCAGGATAAGAGGAAGCGTGACCCCGGGGTAACCTGTAAATCAATGCGTACAGCCATTACACATATCACAGATTGCAAATCAACCTTATGAGCTCTTGCCCTCCCACCACAAAGTTCCACTAATTTAGAAAATATCAAAGCAGATTTTTCTTGCGGCAGCAGAGTTGGATGATGGGGTTGTAGCACATGCTGACTGATTATAAAACTTTATCATGTGGAAAAATCACTATCACATTTGTGTGAAGTGTCCAGGAGGCTTTACCCTGACTGTGTGAACAGATAAAAAGCATTTCCAGGCCTCTTCAAGTGGTGCATAAACACAAGGGGAAAACAGTGGAGATAAATCAGAGTAAAATTCAATGTGATGAAAGTCTGTCACCCAATACATAATTCACCCAAATTCATTAAATCCAATGCATATTTAGTCTTTGTTTCATTAGGATGTGATGAAGGAAAAAAATGAGCAAATGCTGAGACAATGATTAAAACATATTTGAAATGTTTCCAACAAGTGTTGGACTGCACTCTAAAACCTTAGCATTAAAACTCAAGCAATATCGTATCCAGCTTTAACATAAACTCTAACTTACTTGTTTAATATCATGGTTATTTTAAGCCTTTTATGATAGAAGATGAAAGAGGTTTTATCTTTTTGAAACCTTATATCCCTCATTTTAAAGACATTGAGAGCAGATGGTGCCAAAATGGCCACTTTTGAGACCTTGCATTACTGAAAACCTCTCTAACTTTGTTCTGATTTACTTTATCAGAGCTGACCTTTGCAGAGGTAATGCTCACATATTGTGCTATGATTTAACAGAGATTGAGTGATACACTGCATCATTTCAAAGGGATATTCATCTTCATCTGAAAAGTGTTTTTTTTTTTTTGTTTGTTTGTTTTTTTAGGCAAACCTGAAACTTTATTTATTTGTGCTATGTGCCATCTTAATTTATTTTCCACCAGTAACACATATACTGATATTTACACTTATTAACAAATCTCCCTTAAATATATATAATATGATATTGTCATTTCATCATGAGTTTGGAATTTTTGCAGGGTTCTAAAAGACGGACAAAGGGCTTAAACAGTTAAATGAGTGACACTATTATTACACAGTGTGTGTTTGGTACAAGTCACTGGCTGTTGAAGTGTCATGGGGTCTTGTTTGTGAGTGAATGTATGATGTAACTTGTCACAGATGAATTGATACAAGATGTTGTAACACTATTGCAATGAAGAGAAAGTGGAGCCTTTTAGCTTTACCGGTCTTTCCAACCCTACCTGATGGTGGTCATCTTTGTGTAATGTCCATTAAGAATAAGACTGGATGCAAGGAAGCGAAAAAAC
Organism: Melanotaenia boesemani; assembly: GCF_017639745.1. Taxonomy (NCBI): domain Eukaryota; kingdom Metazoa; phylum Chordata; class Actinopteri; order Atheriniformes; family Melanotaeniidae; genus Melanotaenia; species Melanotaenia boesemani. Next base: position 12,047,990 of record NC_055688.1, read on the forward strand.
TTTCTGTCCCAGAGTGGCTGAGCTCACCCGTGGGAGCAAGAGAAGACCTGAGAATTGGTTTATTTCCATACTGAATGATGTTAGGTGAGCTGAAGACGTCTCTTGGTAATAAGGTAAGATTTCCTGCAGCAGGCACATGCTAAAAGAATCACTGATCCAATCTGGCTTAGGAACAACTTCCCTCTCTACACATCTAGAGGATGTGGGCATGGATAAGGACCTAAGACAGGGCTCCAGACTAACTTTTTTTACGAGGAGCACAGTGGCCCCTGACTTAAATTTTTAGGAGCACAAGCAGAAAATTTAGGGGCGCACACTGAAATTGCCTTGCAAAGCAAATATTCACATTTCCTCTCATTTTCACGGTATTAGTGGTAAATACTTGAACAATAAATTCAGAAATTACAATGTTTACAATTCACATTTAATTGTGCAGCAGTTGACATAACATAAAAAAAAAAAACATCTTACTGGCTACACTAATACAAAACAAGTAGACATAAAACTTGCCAAATCAGATCAGATTTGATGATTTGATTTATTTTCACTTTGGAGTCGAAGCAGAACGGCAACTTTGTCACCATCATCCCCCAACGGGCATGGCATGACTTGTCCATGTAGTTCCTGGCAGTAAACAGCTTCAGGGACTGATACTCCTCCAGCCACTGTCCCCAGCTCCTCAGTAAGAAAAGTAGCTATTGGCTGTTCTAAAAGTTGCTAATTAGCATAATCAGCCTAGTACATATAGTTGTAATGGATGCTGCCATAGAGAAGGATGTAGAGGGAAAGGCTAAAATTGACAAAATAAAAAAAAAAAAGACAACCTAAAAATATTTAGAGCACCAAAATAAATTTAAGTGTATTTTGTTTTTTTTTAAATAGGAGTCTGGAACATGAAACACTTTTAACTTTTTAAATATTTTTGTCCACACTCTTCATTAATAGATATTACTGTGATGGTAAGCCAGCGCAGGATCCTCCAGCAGCAGCTTTGTATGTTTAATTTTCAGACTGGTCATGAAACAGAGGTCAATGTCGTCTGCTCTGAATGCAGCTACTGCTGCTGCTGCAAGACAACCAAGCCTCGTATGAGAGGGGTCTGCACAGCACCGCTCCTCATTGGGAAGAGTAAACTATCTTCATTCACATCAGTCTCCAAAGTCTCCAATAATACCAGAAAAAGTCCCTGGATTTGTCACTAGTCGCTTTAAAAAAAAGCTGCTAAAGGGGTCTGAAAACTTGCTAAATATAGCGACAAAGTCGCTAAGTTGGTAACACTGAGGAATAATAAATTCTCTTTTACAACTTTACATGGAAGCTCCAAAAAAAAAAAAAAAAAAGTCAATGTATTGACATTTCAACTCTTTTTAGTGATCTATAATTCATTAATTCATTCAATAATTCAAACTAGCATGCTTTGCCACCAGATTTACTGTAAATACCTCACAAAGCAGCACCCCCTTTTTAACGGTCCAATAAGAAGTTTAAATAACAAATTATACCACTTTATCTGCATTTTCTATGTCAGGCTTTATGGGGTTAATGTTAAAACAGGTGGAACTTAACTCAAAGCAATTTGGACCAGCAATCACAGCACATGGCTAAATAGTAGATTGATACATAAGTAGCTTTCTACCTATTACACTAAATCAAAAAAGGCTAAACCGATGGTAAGAGAAAAATCAAGCTTGGTAGGTAAGCTTGAATTTAGCTACAACAATGACACAAGTACGTTTTATTTAGTTTGTTGTAATTGTATCTGTTTTTAATTGTAAATGTCTCTGGTTGGTGGATTCTGCTGGTGCTTTTCTTGGCCAAAATTCCTTTGAAAGAGGTGCACCTTACCTCCCAAGGGAAGGACCAAATATATATATATATATATATATATATATATATATATATATATATATATATATATATATATATATATATATATATATATATATATATATCATATCTTTATTAATATGTAGTTAGTATTTTGACTATGACTGTATAAAGAAATTTCACTTGAAGACCTAGAGTTATTCTTAACACAATATTTCAGAAATCCATGGGGTATCTGACAACTTTTTTCCACCATTGTAGACTCTAAGGCAGACTGATAATGACATGTACATTTAAAAAATATATTTTAGTGGACTTTTGAAGCTATTTATTGAATATATTCTCTTTTTTAAAATCTGTTTTAATTTATTGAATCATTTGTTTGTTCAATATATTTATAGAGTGAAAGTTTTATGGTGTCTATGAACACCATAACATTGTAAAATCCTCTGATCTTATCTGCTTAGACTCTGTTTGAAAAGTCAACAACAAGAAGCAAGTGTAGTGAAAAAAAGATCCCAGTAGTACTACTATCTTTCAACCTTCTTCATTTATCAGTGTGACATCTGTAGTCCACTCCTCTGAATGCCGGCAGCTCATTATCCCAGCATGCAACATGCCATATAAAGATAGCAGACAATTATACAATGTGCACAGGAGGTTAGTAAGGATGTTGCTACAGCATGACAGCTATTTTTGTCCAAGCTGCATCCCTTGTGACCAGCCATTAATACCTCATCACCTGCCAAATGATATGTTTAGATTAATTAAAGGAGCCATTAACACCAGGCACAAACCACAGCATGTGAAGTAGATTTGTGGTCGGCCTCACCCTGATGTCGTCTCTTTCACGCAACAGGCCCAGATGGTGAGGTCTGTTAAAGATAGCACAGCGTTTCACAATTCATCTCATAGTCAATGAGCCTAGGGAGCAATTCTGTCTCTCTCAAGCCCTCACAGTACAAGGAGTTCACACCTTTTGTAAAACAAGCCACCCTCAGAACTTTTGGCAACAGTAACTGTTTATTATGGAGGAATAAGACTGCAGGGTGAGAGATTGTGACCTGTTTGACACATTTCTCTGTAGGTGTAAATGTATTTCCTCTTTCCCTGTTGCTTCATTTTGGGAAAATGCCAAATGTCCTCCAATTAAATCCAGGACAACACTGTTTTGCAGTTCTCTCTCTGCTTTTCTCCTCCACCTCTTTTGTTAGCTCAAGTTGGTCAGTAATGCGTGGACAAAAGGGATTCAGACAAATTCTGTCACAGCTTCATGCATCCAAAAGCCTTTCTGCACTCAAGATGTTGCTCCAAGGCACTGTTGTTAAATATTTTTCTGTTGAGTCTATCTTCTGAAAGAAAAAAAGGATCTTTGTACTTTGTTTTTCCCAGGTCTTCCCTTGATTCTTGTGTTTTTATAACTTTGCAAGAACCAAAGTCTATATCATAAAAGAATGTGCAGTTAGTAGTTGTTCTGTATACCCTTGGGTAGCGGTTCAAAAGTATTACAAAGATGCCCTGTAAAAATATCTTTTGAACTTTGTTATGTGGACACTTTTCATCAAGATGGTAGTTTGCAGCACCGTGTCACAAACAATAAAGACTTTTTTTTTCCAAAAAGTGACACTAATATCAGTAATCAACCCTCTAAGCACTAATGTTACAAATTTGTGACAATCACCAGGCCATACATAAATAAAGAGAGCTTAAACCTGTTACCACTTTCCACCGCTCGATGGCAGACATGTAAATCAACTGTCAATTGGCTGCGGTCAGTGTGTGGCTGCACAAGAAAGCAAAGCTGACAATCATCAGGAGCCACAAAAAAAACAAACAAAATAACAACAACAAAAAAAAACAAAACAATCATGTATAACAACAACAACCAAAGTAACAGCACACACACACACACACACACACACACACACACACACACACACACACACACACACAAAGAAAAAAAACTAAACAAAGTGTATAAACCCACTGGACAACTAGGTGACTGTGTCAGCATGCAGTGTACGAGGAATGAGGAGTGATCAGAAATGAGTGTGATCTCGAAAATGTGACCACGTCACTATGGAGACTAGAAGCAGATTAGGGTGGCTCAGAGACCAGCAGCAATCCCAGAGTACAAACCCAGCTACCCACATAATTATGAACTCTGTTTATTTGTAATTTTTTCAGAAATCAATCTGAATGTCCTTTTATTGACAAACATCACAAACATGTAAACAATTATTTTATTTTCAACTTCATTTTTTAACTTTCTTTTTCCATAGCTGGAAAATCAATGTTAACATCGATTTTAAAAGCAGCTGTTGCAGCAGCTAGATCACGCCACAGCTTATTATTATCGATAATGTTTTGTTGCTGCATCGATGCAGAATCTTCCTCGTCTGCATCTCGATGCATCATAGAAATAATTAAATTCAACACCCCTAAGGTGCAGAAACCACACCGTGCTGTGAGCAAGGCCACACGAGTGGCCCCACCTGCCATGTACTAAATGACATGCCCCCCAAAAGTTGGCAGTAGGCACCCCTGTTCCCTGGGATGCACCCCAAGGCAGGACAGGCAAGGAGCAGCCATCCCCACAACCAGGACACACAAGGTCCGCAGCCAATGAGCCACCAATAACCCCAGAAGGCACCCACCCACCACACCCTAGGATGGAAGGAGAGGAGGGGGAGGAGGATAGTGAGAGCCTAGACCCACACAGGCCTCTCCCAAAAGTGCATGTGACCCCTGCTCCCCCTCCTCTCCCACATACACACCTATATCCTCGTCCACTCCTATTCACGCTGGCACACACACACACACACACACACCAATCCCCCCTCCCCCCCCATCTACTTCTTATTAGTGAGCGCAAAAATAGCCGCTACCCAAACACATCGAGTCCAAGGAAAGTTGGTCAAGCCTGAATTGCCCTGAAAAGAATTCCATCACTGCCAGTGTGAAGCTGTGGATCAAAAATGCTCTAGAAATGACTGAGCATAGGGAGATCAGGCACAAGACTGTATTGTTAATGGTTCTGTTTATTTGTGTATCAGGTGTGTGTGAAAGGTAGGGTTTGCATGGTGAATAACTCTGAATAGTCTCCTAAGCCAAAAGGTGCCAGGCTAGGTTGCCAGGTTGTACTGTAAGCTAAATCACTTTAAATGCTCCTGACATGGAGAGGGGTGGCTACCATGCAATTGGCAGGGACCTTATGTAAAAGAGCCAGAATAAATGAATAAATTGATTTGTTGGGGCAGGCATTCTGCCACATGGCTGTCATCACTGACTGATATATTTATAACATAAGAACAGTTGAAGGAGACAAGAATGCATCATCATAATTCAAGTCAAGGTGGCTCTTAAACACATGGAGTTTCTGCATCTGTATATGCATGAGCCAAAATTATTCTGATGCAATATTACAAACTGAAAGGGGTCAGGACAAGAGAATATGAAGTAAGTTACAGTTAGTGATATCAGAGATCACTGGGATTTATTTTGTTTTTGACTCCAGTATGAGGCACCTCATTAGCAACAGGCATTTTCAAGTAGAGCATTCAGCCATATTGACAACATCCACCTGGCTAGAGGAAAGGTGGTAAAACAGTGGTGGGCACTGGCGCTGCAGGGAGCATTAAGATGATTAAAACTAAGCTGGTGAGTGTCTTTGCTACAAAATTCTCCCCAGATTTAGAAGCAGAAACTTTACGGACTTACCTCAGGGACAAACTTGGACATGATGTAAGCTGTCACAAAATTGCTACTTCAAATGACAGATATGCTTCTTTCAAAGAGACTGCAGAGTGCAATGAAGTAGATGTGATGTATAATCTGGAGCTCTGGCTGGATGGAACATTTGTGAGGCGCTATTATGAACTGCGTAAAGTTGTCTCTGGTGCTAACACTGCCTCCTCAATTGGAGTAAGGAGCGCGTCTAATGTTGATGCGAGTTCTTAATAACTGTTATGGAAAGCGTTTGAGTCATAGCGCGGACGATAAAGCTCGCCCTATAGTTGTTGACCAGTTGTTGGATTTATGTGACGTTTTGTGTCTGCAAGAAACGTTTCTTGTTCAGCAGGACCTTAAAGGACTTAATTCTATTAATGATACATTTCTTGGGGCTGACTTTAGATTTGAATTAAGAGGGGGAGAATAGCAGGAGGTGTGGCTATTCTGTGGAATAAGAGACTGGATGCTATGGTAGAAGTCATCAGACTTGGTGTTGACTGGTGTATTGCTATACGTCTGTCACAGCAAAACAAAGAAATTGTGATTGTGATTGTTTATGCTCCATATGAATGCAAACAAAATGAAGAGGAGTACTTAAATAATCTTGCTTCTTTTGGTGCGTTTGTAGAGAATGAAAGATCTTCTAATGTGTATGTGATCGGGGAAATGAATTCAGACAACAGCTCTTTTTTTTGCAAATTATTTAAATCATTTTTGTGTTGATAACAAGCTAACTATCTAGTTGAGCCCTTCTGCCAGATCAAAGTTACACCTACATAAGCGAAGCATGGCACACTACATCGTGGCTGGACCACTGCATCACTACAGATGATGCTCATGCCGCATTGACAGGCATACAAATTCTCTATGAAATGTCTATCTCTGATCACATTCCTGTATTTATGTCCATTAGAATGGAGCACATACATCTTATGCAGATTGTAAATAGTAGTAAAATCCAACATATAGATTGGTCCAATCTTTCGTGTGAAGATATAGGCTATTATTGTGCTCGTACTGATGCGTTGTTAAATGATGTTGCACTGCTGAAAGAAGCCTTAATGTGCACAGATCACAACTGTGTTAATGAAGTACACAAGGAAGATATTGCTTCTATGTATTCTGACAGTGTATCTGCACTGATTAAAGCCAGTAAGCCATACTATAAGGGGAAGACAAAAAGAAAAATAAGGCCTGGATGGAGGATTTATGTATCTGAAATCCAGTCAGAAGCTCATGATGCCACTAGGTCCTGGGCAATAGCAGGAAAACCCAGACAGGGGCCTTTATTTGATCACAAAAAAATATGCAAACGCAAAATATAAGTATGCAATAAGATCTATTAGTAAAAATGAGCAAACTATTAGAGCTGATTTTATGGCTAAAATATTTTAGGTAAGGACACAAAGACGTTCTGGAAAGAGGTGAAACGTTAATAATTGTAAACCCTCTTTACCGCATACAGTAGACAGAGTCTCTGGAACTCATATGATTGTAGAGCTGTGGAGGAAGCATTATTCCAAACTCTTTAACTGTGTCCCTAGTACACCTTACACTGTACATAATGTTGACTTTGTTGAACCCATCACAACACGTGAGGTACATGAAGCAATTCCAAGTCTGTCACTAAACAAATCCACAGGAATGGATCAAATTTCTGCAGAGAATCTCAAATATTCTAGTGTAAGATTGTTTCCCCTTCTTGCACTATGTCTTTCTGCCTCTGTGGTGCATGGTTTCATTCCAGGTTCAATGATGAGAGTGCAGTTAGTACCTGTGCAAAAGGACAAAGCAGAGGAAGTGGGCAGCTCTGAAAACTATCGACCCACTGGTCTTGCCAGTGTACTATCAAAAGTGTTTGAACATATCTTATTGAGCAGGTTTAATCATCACATTGAATCTACAGAAAATCAATTTGGTTTTAAACCCAACCATGGCACTGACATGTGTATTTATGCTTTAAACGAGCTACTGAGCAATTACAAAAATAAGCACTCTACTGTATTCATGTGTTTTCTAGACGCCTCTAAGGCTATTGATTGTGTAAACCAGAAAAACTATTTCACAAACTGAGTCGAGCCAATGTACCGAAATATCTTATTCGCTGTTTGTCCTATTGGTATGCAAATCAGACCTTGCATGTCAAATGGGACAACTGTGTGTCTGAGCCCTTTCTCATTAGTAATGGAGTGAGGCAAGGAAGTTTGCTGTCCCCAATTCTGTTCAATTTTTATATGAATGACTTGTCTAAAGATCTGAACAATTGCAGAACTGGGTGCATGGCTGGAGAGACTGTGGTCAATCACCTTATGTATGCAGATGACCTGGTGGTCTTTAGCCCTAGCTCAGCTGGTCTTCAGGAACTGCTTAATGTGTGTTCTGCAAATGGTGAACAAAATTATGTAAAATACAACTCTGCTAAAAGTGTCATCATGATATGTCCCACAAAGGAGGACAGAGCTCTTGTGTTTCCTCATTTTAAATAGTCTGAAAATACTCTCACTGTTGTTAATACAGTAAAATATCTTGGACATATTCTGATTCTTTATCAGATGATGAGGACATGTATTGGCAGTATAGAATGTTGTATGCACAGGCCAATGTTTTGTCTCGTAGGTTTGGCTCCTGTTCTGTTGGAGTGAAAGTAACTTTGTTTAGAGCTTACTATGCCTCTCTCTACACGGCTCATCTGTAGGTGAACTTTAAAAACTCTAGCCTACAAAGACTGAAAATTGCCTATAATGATGCTCTGAGGCTTCTGTTAAAAAAGCCCAGATGGACTAGTGCTATTGAACTGTTTGTGACTCACAGAGTGAACACACTACAAGCCCTTTTAAGGAATCTAATGTTTAAATGTATGTGTCGTCTGAATGCATCAGAAAATATGATGATTTTATTGTTAACAAATATTAAATACAGTGCCATCCGCTATTTCTCTGATCTGTAGAGACACTGGTGTAATTGTCTTTTAAAAGATTGAGGATCTTTTTGTTGGTATTTTTATGCCCATGTTGTACACTGTTATTTGTTATTTAATATCCCTATATTTTTATCTATCTATCTATCTATCTATCTATCTATCTATCTATCTATCTATCTATCTATCTATCTATCTATCTATCTATCTATCTATCTATCTATCTATCTATCTATCTATCCATCCATCCATCCATCCATCCATCCATCCATCCATCTATTTTGTTTAGTGCCATAAAGTGTACCTTATCTTCGTCTTTGAACCATGCAAAAACCCCTCGAATGAGCATATCTTTTGTTGTTGTTGTTTTGTGAATTAGTGTAGTATTTTCCTAATTCCAAAATTCCATACACCAACTCTTATTCACATCTTGTCTTGCTATTGACACCAGCAACCAGCCATTTTTCTTAATCTTAAGAATTACAATCTAAAAAGGTAAGAAAAGGCTTGTAATTTTTTTTAACTAATGTTATTGAGATTACTGACTGTGAACTATTATTACCTACTACTCTTTGTTACCCGGTCTTTCCTTGCAGCTGGGAACAATATCTCTCTGTGAGGTACAGTAGGTCTGTGCCACCCAGTCAAATCCCTGTATGGAAAAAAAGCTTGAACAAATTAAGAGAAAACCAAAGATGAGAAACGTCTAACATTTCAAGGACCTGCTACAATGACATGCCCTTGAAAGGTTGAAATGAGCACTGCATGTGGCCCGCATCATCGGCTAGCATTTGCTGACAATAGCAAGAACAAAGACCTTGCAAACGGCCAGAATAGTCTTTGACTCTCCTTTTCCATTACCACATGGCAACGGTCCAATCCCACAAGCCAGCGCAACGCCATCCATGAAGGCATGGCTGTGTTTACAATGCAGGGATGTGCCGCACGAGAAGATGTGTACAGTAGTTGTGGGAAGCAATTATGACCAATAGTCTTTGTGTGATTACATCTTGATGTTTTGTCAGTGTGCAGAAAAGTGTAGGGGTATATTATGTTTAGTGCAATCACACAGGGAGCCAAATCTTCCACACAACAAAGCAATGCCTTTCAACAGCAAGAAAATCAAGGGGCCACAGAAACTGACACCGAAGTCCTAAACTGGATTATGGTTAATACACTGCATTAGATGTGGTACATCTCCAAACTGCAGTCATGTCAGAATGCCTTCATAGTATAGGGTGTGACTCAATATAAAAAATAAATAAATAAAAAAAAAAGAAAAAAAAAAAAAGAAACAAACAGTGAATAATCCCAATGACAGGGTGGGCTTGTTTGAAAAACTGTGCTCTTGTCTCAGAGGTATTAAATATAGTGAAATCTTCTTGGCTCTGGTAAGGTGTTTGTGGCATGAATGAATGTTGATCATTTTAGATACCTCTCCCAGAATTCAATTTAATTTTTAAGTTAAATCTCAGACAGTCAGTCCCACGTTGTTTTCTCTGTCCTAATTGACTGTGCAGGGAAGTCTTTGTCCTGACCACACTGGTCCGCTTCACAAAATATTCATTGTATTACAAAGTGATATAAAACATTAATAAATAATCCCAAGTGGTTTCAGTGTCTTCGCTGGGTCAGGCTGCTGAGACTTGGTTTATAATGCATACTGATGGATTGGGGTTCTTTTGTCTTTGAACTCTTCCATCTTGTCTGACTGAGCATACTAAAACACTTCATTAACATATTTGGTTTGAGGGACATGAAACATAGAAAGCAATGGTGGGTGTTGCTCACAAAGTCATGGAGATTTAATGTTTCTCTGGTGTATCAGATCAGGTATTTGTTTCCAATGAAAAACAGGGGGCCTATAATTTAAGTCTATTTTGCTATTGGACATTCAACCAGTAAAACCTGTTAGATTCGTTCCTTAAACCGTCGCTTATCAAATCTATAGGTTCAGTGTATACAAACGTAGATGTTTAATCCATCTATATAATCTTAACTGAACCCGGACAGAAGAAAGAAGATTTTGGTGGCATTAAGAGGACATATAATGGGGAAAAAAGTACATATATCATTAAATGAACATAAATTCTCATTGTTCATTATGTGGTTCACTTAACTAAAGAAATAAATGAACTACTAATGATCTACCATAACCCCCAGACTGGTGACCTGTCCAGAGTGTATCTTGCCTCTCACCTTGTAGCTGGTTTGATAAGCTCCAGATATGATGTGATTTCTTAACATTGTTACACACTTGCCAGCTCATAAGAAAAGTGCTTAATTTGCCTCCTTAAAATCATTGGATCTACCACTGGGTATTCAGCAGATGTGTTGCAGTGAGTGAATTTAGTGAGAACTTCTGGTTGGTGTCAGTGAGTGAGTGAGAGCGAGGGAGGACCATGGTAGTAGCAGAGTAGAGTTGACCAGCAGATTGCTGCTGAGTTCTGAAAAGATCTCAGTTATGGCGTGTTGGCTGTTTGAAGAAAGGAGCTTGATTGCTATAGGGCTTAAGCCCAGTCAAGCACACTGTTGATGCTCAGTAGATTTTGGTTGATGAACTTAGCTGGTCAGGGCTGCCAGGGGCAAAAACAATTAGTGGGGTTGTAGGGCAAGGCCACCGTGTAGGTAGGAAAACAAGAACAGAGAGGGAACTTCTACGAGCACACTTGTCCATTCTCCAACTGAGGATGAGGTGCTCCTGCTGTCAGTAGAGACCTCGCTGCACTGGACTAGTATCTGCTCTTGACACACAGAGTCTGTTGAGCTAGACCAGTTACAAAGTTCAGACCCGGGGTAGGGTCTAGATCCGTGGGAAAGTTAATTGGTGATTTTAAATTTTATTAACTGTGTGTATGAGTAGTGTGAGTGTGGATGATTTATAGAGCTTTTATATTATAGTCAATGGAGGATTCTAGAGTTGGAAATAAACGGGGGTATTTAGAGTTGGGTGCTGCACCCTGCTGGCTTATGGTAACATGTGGAGTATTTGGGTAGGTTCCTTGTGATGTGTTAAGGTTGGCTGTGTGCTTAAGGAGGCTCAGTTGCAGTGCTGTGGTTTTATGCAGTGCCTCAGGTTGGTGTTTAGTTTTGCCTTGTGGTTCCTTACCTGAAGTTCACTGATTGCAGCAAGTGGGGTGTGTGCTAATTCTAATGAACAACCTGACCATGACTGTTTCCAGGACTGGAAGATCTACTGCTGACTGTCCTAAATTGTTGTAATTATTAAAGTGCTGTTATATTTCATTCATTCATTTATATCATTCTTGGCCTCATCTTTTATTCCATTAAGGGACTATACATAATTTTAACTTTATTCTGTATAGGATGGTGAAACAGATGCATATTTCTACCATCTCTGAAATATTAATCACCCAATGCATAGTTCAGTGACATTTCAATTTGGTGAAATTGATTTATTGTTAGGAATCTTGCTACAAAACTTTAAAAACCTACATAATATGTAGGTTACATATTATTTGCAGAGAAAGAAGTGGAGTAGCACAGGGAGCCTGTTTGTAAAAATCACTGTTTTGTTAAACTGTTGAAATATGCCTTTTTGGTGTATTTTATTTAGATTTTAAATGGTTGGTAGACTTGAACATCTTTTCGATGCCTTTTGAGGTGTATTTGATTTTGAGATCATGCAAAAGAGCTGAATCGAAACAGAAAAAAAAAAAAGATAAATCTGGTAAATCCTGACCTGTGTCATTTGTATTTTTGTTTTTCAAACAACGATGTGAATACCAAATTTTTCCTAAAACTAAAAACTGAAACATGAGGAAATAGAATGTAATATCCAAAGGTAAATTCTTCAATTCCTTTGAGTTAAAATGTCTTCAATATAGCCTCAGTGTGGATGTTTGCAGATACATCAGACATCAGAAAAGAAGTCTGAACATTGTCCTTTAAACCAGTGGTTCCCAACCTGGGGTCTGGGACCCCCAAGGGTCCCAAAAGAGCACAGGGTGTTCCTGAGACTTTCTACATTAGAGCCAATGATTAATGTTTACAAATTGTCCATATTTTAGTGAATAAAAGTAAGGCTGTATGTTGTTCATCTAACTCAACCAGAATACATTATTTATGGTGAGAACCTCACTTTTGAAAAACTTAAATCAAGTATGTTTTTCAGCACAGGGTGGAGCAGGGGGTCCATGGCATTTTAGTATATTCATGAAGGGGGTCCCAGAGGAAAAAAGGTGGGGAACCGTTGCTTTAAACCACTCGGTCAGAAGGTACAACACAAACTGCATCACCTCATGTAGCGTTAGATAGGCCAAGACAAGCCTTCTGTTCCTTTCCAAGGACCCAACTAACTCAGGCCGACACCAGCACCACAGCAGCCACAGGGCCTCAACTTCAGCAGCTGACATGAGCTGGAGAGCTGCCATCACTCAGGGGTGAGGGGTGACCCCCCTGACCCCCCCCCCCCCCCACACACACACACACACACACACACACACACAACATCAGTGTGCAGCATCAGAAAGTATGAAGGAAGATTAGCAAGTGTCAAGGCAGAGAGCTGATCTGGACTCATTGACAAATGGAGCTGGAAGAAAGTTATTGAGACTGACATGCGATGATGTGCCCGGCAAAGTGTCTTTCTATGAAAGTGATATAAAGACTCGTGTCAAAGTTGTTTGTGTCATTCTCCGTGGTCATGAAGTAAGCTGAGATTATGTAATTGGTGAATGCTCTCAATGTGGGTCATCTGATTTCTCCTCTAAAACTATGGAAATTAACACACAGACTTTAGACATACCGAGCTTTATTGTCATTCAGAAATGACAACAAAACAGATTCATAGGTTTTGGTATGCACAACATAGCTACTAAACAATGGTGTGTAAAATAATAGAATAAGCCAAGAATAAAATAACTAAAAATAAATAAAGATTAAAAAAAAAAAAAAAAGCATTCATAAATCTCCCTATAATAAATAGACAATATTGTACAACATATGGTAGTGACAAGCACCTTGCACTGTCAATGCTGGATGGCCTTCATGCTTGAGCTGATGGACTGCTGAGCACCAGTGAAATCATTACAGTTGAATAAGTCAATACTTTGACAATGTATTTCTCCTTCCTCTCAGGAAGGAGTCTTCTGCCTGGATGTACATTAAAGCAATTAAAATAAGTGAATTCACCAGACAGACAATTTCCTGAGTCAGGGAGCTGCCTTCTGTTCTAACAAAAGGACTCTTTGGAACACTGAAAGGCTCCAACTTCTTGACTTATTAATCATTTTTTAACAAATTAACGTGAAATAATGTTTCATTGGCTATATTAAAATTAATCTGATGCTATAACTTTGAATCAAATAATGGAATTAAAAAAAGTAATCATTAAAATTTTGGAAAAGCCAGAGTAAATCATAGCATACAGATGACACAGATGTGGAGTGTTGTAAGTTGGTTTGAAGAAATAAATAATAAAATGAATTGATCAATTTAGCATCAAGGGATCGCTCCATGGCCAGAAATCTGTCAACACCCCAACATCATCCCCTGGAAACTCATTTATCAACCGTGCTAATGCACAAATTTGTATGCAAATGTAGTGCATAACAATAATGTGAAACAAAGTGTAGAATCTGCCAACTGGTACTCAGAAATGAGCATAAATATAATAAGATCTGAATGTCCTTACACACAAAATCTAGGGGTGGAGCAGGGAAACCACAAATAGTTGTTCTCATGTGACAGCAGGCAATTTCAACATCCACATATGTTCATCTCCTCAAAACAATTTCTCAGTATTTTTTTTAGTTTGAAACACATGTGGAGTCTAATTAGTCTCAAAACTTACTAAATAAACATATGACAGATATTTGAAAAATCTTCCCATCATTGAGCTGATGTTATCAGGAAAGTGATTTCTGA